>NC_083401.1:2012602-2110102 GCF_020745735.1 Hemiscyllium ocellatum | reverse complement strand
GGTCTCTAAAGAAGGAGGCCATCTGCTGAGTTCTATGGTGGAACTGGTCCTCCTGGGAGCACATACGGCGGATGCAGAGGAATTGGGAATACGGGATGGCATTTTTGCAGGAGGTAGGGTGGGAAGAATGCTTTACTTGTGCAGAAAAATGTGTTGCTGGAAAAGCGCAGCAAGTCAGGCAGCATCAAAGGAGCAGGGGAATCGACGTTTTGGGCATAAGCCCTTCATCAGGCTCATGCACAAAACGTTGATTCTCCTGCTCCTTGGATGCTGCCTGACTTGCTGTGCTTTTCCAGCAACACATTTTTCAGCTCTGATCTCCAGCATCTGCAGTCCTCACTTTCTCCTAAATGCTTTACTTGTACCAGCACCACCACTTCCTCTGGCAGCTCATTCCATACACGTACCACCCTCTGTGTGAAAAAGTTGCCCCTTAGGTCTCTTTTATATCTTCCCCTCTCACCCTAAACCTATGCCCTCTAGTTCTGGACTCCCCGACCCCAGGGAAAAGACTTTGTCTATTTACCTGATCCATGCCCCTCATGGTTCTGAGAATTAATAAGAGCATTTTGGTTGTAAGGGACATGGATTTGTCTTTGTAAAAGGTTTTATAAGTATGTGAAAAGACAAAGTAGCAGTTAGATTTCAGGTTCCCTGCGTTGTCACTCCTGTACTCTACTTGCCACCTCGTGATCAATCTCTTTCTCCTGTTTTTGATGGATTGTAAATTGCTCTCAATGCTCTCGGAATGTTCTCTGTCTGGAGGAGGTGGTGCCAGGAGTGAGCAGGGCTTTGCAAATGTCCTGTATTTGTGTTTATGGATCCGAAATTCAGAAGATTAACTTTATTCATGGAATTTTTAAGAATTCCTTTTGTAGTCTGGAGACCCGGTGGTGGCACAGACTACAGTGGAAACAATGTGATTCTGTCCTTCTTAATCCTTTATTCCTCATAATCTGTCCCCAGGTACCTTTGTACTGAAGATGGCATCAGTAATGATGACTTAAACATTTCAGTGTACTCATGGGAGGACATGTGACAATAAAACTCATTCTCATTCGAAGCAGATCGAATACTATAAGTAAGTCCTATTTAAGCCATGGTTGAGCTACTTTTCCTCTGTTGTTTTTCCACCAGTCAGGAATGAGCAGTTGTTGTAATTCAAGTATATTTTTGAGATTGCCATTTTGATGCTGATATTAGCTGTTGTTTTTTCACCTGGAAAGATAAGGTGAGTAGATACAGGGGTCACCACCATTTGCAAGTTTCCCTCCTGATTTGGAAATATATTGCCATTACCTCAGTGTCACTGGGGCAAAATCCTGGATTCCCTCCAGAAGGCAGCTCACCCCCACCTTCTCCAGGGACAGGTTGGGACAGCCAGCAACACGCACACCCCACAACTGAACAAAAAGGGAATCGATGAATGTACCAGTGGGTCTGGAGAAGCTGGCTTTGTTTAAAAGGGACACCAAGTGAGGAGCTCTCTCCAATGAGACAAGGGAATGTCTGTTTGTAGCCAGTGATCAGATGGATCTGTTGCTGGAGCCTGGATAGCTGAAGGTTTAAACACACAGCTTCTTTGTATACAAAGTGTATAAAAGCCTCTTATCCCATGGTAAATGGAGCTAGCAGGGCAACAGGAGGTGGTCTGATCAGGACAGGCTCAGCACCAGCCTTTCCAATCTGGATTTGCAATTCAGTTCTGAGCCAAATCTGACATGAGTATTTTATTCATTCCCAAATGCAGATCCCTGTGCCAACTGATATCCTCCTGGATTACTCAGCTGAAGATGCTCAAACCACCAGCTGGTGTATCGGAGGGAACCTCCTGGGAATGCACAGCGTTGTGTGGATCTGCCCAGTAGGAAGGAGGAGTTGGCACTGAGAGCCCACAAGGTGGTTGTCACGTTCCTCTGACCTGACCACAGTCTGGTTTGCAAACACACCCACATCGACAACAAACAAACCTCTCCCATAAATGATCCCAGGCAGCAGCCAGCACAAGGAACTCATTCCTAACATGCACTTGTAAAGAACAAAGAACATAGACACTCAGCCCTTGATGTTGCACTGACCTGTGGAACCAACCTGAAGCTCATCTACCCCACACTATCCCATTTTCATCCATATGCCTGTCCACTCACCTTTCAATGCCCTTAAACCTGGCGAATCTACTACTGTTGCAGGCAGTGCATTCCATGCCCCTACTACTCTCTGAGTAAAGAAACTCCCTCTGACGTCTGTCCTATATCTATCACCCCTCAATTTAAAGCTATGGCCCCTCGTGCTCACCGTCCCCATACTTGGAAAAAGGCTCTCCCTGCCCACCTTATCTAACCCTCTGATTATCTTGTGTGTCTCTATTAAGTCACCTCTCAGCCTTCTTCTCTCTAACGAGAACAGCCTCAAGGCCCTCAGCCTTTCCTCGTAAGACCTTCCCTCCATACCAGGCAACACCCCAGTAAATCTCCTCTGCACCCTTTCCAAAGCTCCCACATCCTTCCTATAATGCAGTGACCAGAACTGTACACAATACTCCAAGTGCGGCCGCACCAGAGTTTTGTACAGCTGCAGCATGACCTCATGGTTCCGGAACTCAATCCCTCTACCAGTAAAAACTAACACACTGTATGCCTTCTTAACCACCCTATCAACCTGGGAGGCAACTTACAGGGACACTGAGATCTCTTTGCTCATCTACTCTACTAAGAATCTTAACATGAGCCCAGCACTCTGTATTCCTGTTGCTCCTTCTAACGTGAATCACCTCACACATTTCTGCATTAAATTTTCCAACTCTCAGCCCAGCTCTGCCCCTTATCTACGTCCGTCTGTCACCTATAACATCCTTTAGCACTATCCACAACTCATCTAACCTTAGTGTCATCCGCAAATTTACCAACCCACCCTTCTACGCCCTCATCCAGGTCGTTTATAAAAATGACAAACAGCAGTGGCCCCAAAACAGATCCTTACGGTACCCCACAAGTAACTAAACTCCAGGATAAACATTTCCAAACCACCACCCTCTGTCTTCTTTCAGCTCGCCAATTTCTGATCCAAACCACTTAATCACCTTCAATCCCATGCCTCCGTATTTTGTGCAGTAGCCTACCGTGGGGACCCTCATCAAACCCCTTACTGACATCCATATACACATCATCTGCTGCACACTCATCCACCTGGTCACCTTCTCAAAGAACACAATAAGGGTTGTGAGGCACAGCCTACCCTCACAAAACCGTGTTGGCTATCCCTAATCAACTTATTCCTCACTAGATGATTATAAATCCTCTCTCTTACGGCCTTTCTGAGCACTTTACCCACAACCAAAGTAAGGCTCATTGGTCTATAATCCCCAGGGTTGTCTCTACTCCCCCTATTGAACAAGGGGACAACATTAGCTATCTTCTAGTCTTCTAGCACTGTTCCTGTCGACAATGATGACATAAAGATCAATGCCAAAGACTTGGCAATCTCTTCCCTGGCTTCCCAGAAAATCCTGGGATTAATCCCATCCGGCCCAGGGGACTTATCTATTTTCACACATACCAGAATTGCTAACAGCTCCTCCTTGTGAACCTCAATCCCGTTTAGTCTTACCTCAGGTTTGCCACAGTCACACTGCTCGCCTCTCTCTGTGAACATGTTTCCACACTGAGGATCCCCAGGCAGGTTCTGAAAGTCTGGCCGAGACATCAGGCATACTCCACGGTCATGGAGCAGCATGCTCTCAAAATCGCTTTTGCTGCAGCTACTGAAGCTGATTGGCCACGGTGCACTGGAAAACAGAAAACATCAGAAAAAGGAAGTTACAGTCAGCCAACTCACTGCTTCAGTGTGTTCCAACAAGCTAACTCCACCATCTCACGGTGTCCCACAGACTCTCAATCCCTGAGCATCTACCAATCTATTGCTGTTTCCTTTGAAGTTCCTCAAAAGGGGAATATTTACAGGAACTATCAGATGGAGAATCCAAAACACACACAACCTGAAGACATTGGTCCTCACCTCTGCCTTCAATGGCTGGGCTTATATTTCAAACTCCTCATTTGCTGCAAGGCTCCAAGAAGGCAATTTTTATCCCAAAGCTTTGTTCACTATAACAGCTCAATGCAGCTTCAACCAGCCTGCGTGTAACATACACCAAATACAATATATAACAACCCTGTGCCTTTCCTTTCCAACTTCCCCTTCACCAAACAAGCCCAAAGGGTCTCTCTTTCCTGACCCTGTGCAGCTTACAGCTTACTGAGACCCAGGAAAGACCGTAACGAGTAGAGGTGAGGAGGCTGAAGGGGCTCCATGACTGCCTCCAGATTCCCTGGTGCCTTGTGAAACCTCATGTATTTCCCCCCGCCCCCCCCCCCCAGTTCCTCAGGGGCTGTTCCAGTGAAGATATTACCAGGATAGCACTGTCTCCCTTTCATTCCACTGTGGATTTGGTGTGTCAACCTTGGAATTAAGACTGGTAAAGATGTGTTCCCAAAGGGGAGTCATTTTGGGTGAAACAAGTCCCAATGAGTCACTGGAGTAACTAGGGGCTGGAATTCAGCAGTAACCCTGGTCTGTGGGATGGTCTGTGCAAGATCCATCTGGTGAATAAGAAACAGGAACAGGAGGAGGCCATTCAGGGGATATTCCTCACACCTGCCTTCCTGCCCTTTCCTCAGAACCAGGGAGATGATGACAAAGTGGCATTATCGCTGGGTTATTTTTTAATCCAGAGTCCTAGGTAATGTTCTAAGGATCTGGGTTCAAATCCCACCATGGCAAATAATGGGATTTACATTCAATTAAAAAAACTAGAATTAAAAATCTACTGATGACCACAAATTCTCAAAGAAATGAAACTATCGGGTCCATCTGGCATCGGTCCAGACACCGAGAAAGACAATGGCAAAAACAGCCCTGTTAACCAGCTGTGGAAGTGGGGAGAGGGAGGGCCAGGGGCTGCCAGCAAGGTAACGTTTCTCCCCCTTACCTGGTGACTAAGCAGCGTGAAGCTCAGCAGAAATGGACGCAGACACGGGATTGCTGGGCACAGGAAATAATATCGGCAGACTGTGGCTGAAGCTGAGACCCGTTACGTCAGTGCCTTGCAGCTGCCCTCTTCCCCATATCCAGTAAAGCCTCGTGTGTGGACGCTTACTAAGGTAAGGCTCTTTTGTTTAGTCTCTCAGCAATTCTGAACAGTGAGGGTGGAAGTGAGAGCAGTTACAGGATGTGGGGGGTAAGGGTCCCCACTAGGGTCCCTACTGACTTCACCCTAACCCCAGCTCCTCACAGACCGCGGTAGGGAACTGGAGCTGGAGCTGGATGGATCTCTCCTCACTCGGGAGGTGGAGGGGGTGATAGAGAGGAGTTTAACCACAGGGAGGTAGTTCCACCTCAGGTACAGGATGGAGGTAGCTGGGTGACCATCAGGAGAGGGAAAGGGAATAGGCAGACAGTGCAGGGATCCCCTGTGGCTGTTCCCCTCAATAATATCTATACCGTTTCAGATCCTGGGGGGAGTGACCCCCCGGGGAGAGTGACCCCCCGGGGAGAGTGACCCCCCCGGGGAGAGTGACCGCTCAGGGGTAGTGACCTTCTGGGGGGAGAGACCGCCCAGGGGGGAGTGACCGCTCAGGGGGGAGTGACCTCCTGGGGGGAGAGACCGCCCAGGGGGGAGAGACCGCCCAGGGGGAGTGACTGCCCAGGGGGAGTGACCACCCGGGGGGAGAGACCGCCCAGGGGGAGTGACCTCTTGGGGGGGAGTGACCTCCCAGGGAGAGTGACCCCCCGGGGGAAAGCCACAGCGGCCTGGTCTCTGGGTCTGAGCCTGGCTCTGTGGCTGAGATGGGAAGGGAGGGGAGTAGGAGAGTGACAATGAGAGGGGATTGAATGGTGAGGGGGACAGACAGGAGATTCAGTGGGCGTGAGCGAGATTCCCAGATGGTGTGATACCTCCCGGGTGCCAGGGTCAGGGATGTCTTGGATCGAGTCTCCAGGATTCTGAATGAAGAGGGAGAGCAGCCAGAAGTCGTGGTACACATCGGTACCAATGACTGAGGCAGGGAAATGGAGGACCACCTGAAAAGGGAACATAGGGAGTTAGGGTGGAAGCTGGAAGGCAGGACGAGCAGAGTAGTAATCTCAGGATTGCTCCCGGTGCCACGGCCTAGTGAGGCTAGGAATAGAGAGCGAGTGCAGATGAACACATTGCTGCAGGGCTGCTGTGGGAGGGAGGGTTTCAGATATGTGGGTCACTGGGCTAGGTCTAGGGGAGGTGGGACCTGTACAAGAAGGACAGGAGGGGCAGCAATACCCTGGGTGGGAGGCTTGCGAGAACTCTTTGGGAGGGTTAAACTAGATTGGGGGGGGGGGGGGGAGGAAACCTGAGCGATGGATCAGAGGGTGGGGTGGGTAGTGAGCAGCCAGAGACAGAGAGCAGAGAATCTGTGAGATGGGATAGGCACCTGATAGGGCGAAGATCCAGTCAGTCTGATGGGTTGAAGTGTGTCTACTTTAACACAATAAGTATCAGGAATAAGGGTGATGATCTCAGAGCATGGATTAGTACTTGGAACTATGACCCTGCAAAGTCCCCTCACTAACATCTTGGGGCCAGTGCCAAAACTGGGAGAACGGTCTCACAGACTAGTCCAGCAACAGCCTGACACAGTCATCCTCACGGGATCATACCTCACAGACAGTGTCCCAGACCCCACTATCACCATCCCTGGACATGCCCTGTCCCACTGGCAGGACATTCCCAGCAGAGAGGGGGGGGCAGCACAGTGGGACACAGTGGAGAGGGAGTTGCCCTGGGAATCCTCAACATTGACTCCGGACCCCATGAAGTCTCATGGCTTCAGGTTAGACATGAGCAAGGAAACCCCCTGCTGATTACCACATCCCGCCCTCCCTCGGCTGATGAATCATTACCCCTCCATGTTGAACACACTCAGAGGAAGCACTGAGGGTGACAAGGACACAGAATGTCCCCTGGGTGGGGGATTTCAATGTCCCACCACCAAGAGGGGCTCTGCAGCAGTATTACTGATCGAGCTGGTCGGGTCTTAAAGGACCTCGCTGTTAGACTGGGTCTGCGGCAGGTGGGGAGGGAACCAACAAGAGGGAAAACCATACTGACCTCATCCTCACCAATCTGCCGGCTGCAGGTGTATCTGACCATGACAGGATCGGTGAGAGTGACCACTGCACTGTCCTTGTGGAGACAAAGTCCCACCTTCACATTGAGAATACTCTCCACTGTGTTGTGAGGCACTGTCACTCTGAGGATAGGAGTTGGGGAGTTATGTTGAGTTGTACGGGACGTTGGTGAGGCCGCACTTGGGTATTGTGCTCAGTTTTCATCACCTTGCTATAGGAAGGATGTTATTAAACTGGAAAGAGTGCAGAAGACATTTACAAGGATGCTGCCTGGACTCAAGGCTCTGAGTTACAGGGAGAGGTTGGTTAAACTCAGACTTTTTCCTTTAGAGCGTAGGAGACTGAGGGGTGGGGCATGTTATAGAAGTCTATAAGATCATGAGAGGCATGGATACGTGAATACACTCAGCCTCTTTCCCAGGGTTGGGGAATCGGGGACTAGATGACATCGGGTTAAGGTGAGAGGGGAAAGAGTAATAGGGAACCTGAGGGGAAACGTTTTTACACAGAGGGTGGTACACACGGGGAATGAGCTGCCAGTGGGTAGGTGGGTACATTAACAACATTTAAAAGGCATTTGGACAAATCCATGGATAGGAAAGGGTTAGAAGGTGTCATGGAACAGGCCAGACACCCTCAAAGCATTTCAATAAAGGAGGCTGGACCCTAATTTTGTGAGCTGTTTTAAGCAGGTTTCAGTGGATATTCTAGGGGGAGATGCAACTGGCTTAATCACTTTGTTTTAAACTAAACAGAATTTATTTACAAGCTTACTGAATGAAACACAAACAAAAAAGAACAGAATATAGAACAACGTAACCTTTCCGAAAACCCAACAGATTATCCCAACTTAATGATGCTGTTCCAAATTCCTGCACCAATCCCCATAAACACCCCCTCGGCAAAAAAAGGATTTGGCCCCTTTTGATTTTCTGAAAAACCTCCTCCTCTGCTTTTGGTTGCATTTCAGTCCCACGCTCCTGATCTTCGGGCACCCCGTACGGAGGAGGGAGGGCAGGTCTGAGGACCTCCTCATGGTCCGCTCCTGGGCCTGGCCAAACTGGCCATAAACAGGTCCAGGCAGCGGGCCGTGAAGGGGGTCGTTAGGGCCGACTGCCTGCCCCTCTTCCGCGGTTATGTTAGAGCCCGGGTGTCCTTGGAAAAGGAGCACGCGGTGTCCACCAACACCCTGGAGTTGTTCAGGGAGAGGTGGGCGCCGCAGGGAGTGGAGTGCATCATTTCCCCCTCCAACTCTATTTTGATTTAGTCCCTGCCCTCCCCTTTACTGTTTGATCACACAGCATTGCCCTTTGATGTGAAGGGCACTGCTCGTCACTGGCCACTCAGATGTTTCCTATCTTCCTGGTGGTGGAAATTGAATAAAGATTTGTACACCTTGTGTCTCTCACTGTGTCTCACACCGCACACACACACCATGGGGGCTGGGGGAAATAAGCACTACTGCAGTTAGGCAGGAGTGTGGGGGGGGGGGGAACAGAAAAAAAGAAAAAAGAAGAGAAAAAAAAGGAAAAGTCAAATACAGGATCTTACAGGAGAGAGAGAGAGAGAGAGATGTCAGAGAGAGAGACAGAAGAGAGAGAGAGATGGCAGAGAGAGAGAGAGACGGCTGAGAGAGAGAGACAGAAGAGAGAGAGAGATGGCACAGAGAGAGAAATGGCAGATAGAGAGAGAGATGGCAGAGAGAAATGGCACAGAGAGAGAGACGGCAGAGAGTGAGAGATGTCAGAGAGAAAGAGACGGCAGAGAGAGAGAGATGGCGGAGAGAGGTGGCAGAGAGAGGGAGATGGCAGAGAGAGAGATGACAGAGAGAGAAATGGCAGAAAGAGAGATGGCAGAGAGAGAGAGAAATGGCAGAGAGAGAGAGATGGCAGAAAGAGAGATGGAAGAGACAGAGAGAGATGGCAGAGAGAGAGAGAGAGATGGCAGGGAGAGATTGTAGAGAGAGAAATGGCAGAGAGAGAAATGACAATGAAAGAAATGGCAGAGAGAGAGAAATGACAGAGAGAGAAATGGCAGAGAGAGAAATGGCAGAGAGAGATGCCCAGAGAGAGAGAGATAGCAGAGGGAAAGTTGGCAGAGACAGAGAGAGACATGTCAGAGGAAGAGATGGCAGAGAGAGAGATAGCAGAGAGAGAGATAGCAGAGAGAGGGAGAGATAGCAGAGAGAAAGATGGCAGAGACAGAGAGAGAGATGGCAGAGAGAGAGGGAGAGACTCGATGATTATAAATCCTATCTCTTTTAACCTTTCCCAACACTTTCCCCACAACCCTGCTCTATAATTCCCAGGGTTGTCGCTAATCCCCTTCTTGAACAAGGGGACAACATTTGCTATCCTCCAGTCTTCTGGCATTATTCCTGTTGACAATGATGACATAAAGATTAAAGCCAAAGGCTCAGCAATCTCCTCCCTAGCTTCCCAGAGAATCTGAGGATAAATCCCATCCGGCCCAGGGGACTTATCCGTTTTCACACTTTCCAGAATTGCTAACAGCTCCTCCTTGTGAACCTCAATCTGGCCTAGTAGCCTGTATCTCAGTATTCTCCTCGACAACATTGTCATTTTCCAATGGACTTCGGAGAGCTAGAAGGGGAGATGAGAAAGCTTCAGCAGGTAGGATGAAGGTAAACCCCAAGGTGTTCGACACTTATGTGAGGCACAAGAGGATGGCCAGAGTGAGGGTAGGGCCAGTCAGGGATAGTAGAGGGAACTTGTATCCTGTGTTATGAAGTTGAAGGTGTGAATGCTGTTGTGAACCGAGAGCTTACAAACATAGAACGTAGAACATAGAACAGTACAGCACAGATCAGGCCCTTCAGCCCACGATGTTGTGCCGACCACTGACCCTCATGTATGCACCCTCAAATTTCTGTGACCATATGCATGTCCAGCAGTCTTTTAAATGTCCCCAATGACCTTGCTTCCACAACTGCTGCTGGCAACGCATTCCATATTCTCACAACTCTCTGTGTAAAGAACCTACCTCTGACATCCCCTCTATACTTTCCTCCAACCAGCTTAAAACTATGACCCCTCGTGTTAGCCATTTCTGCCCTGGGAAATAGTCTCTGGCTATCGACTCTATCTATGCCTCTCATTATCTTGTATCCCTCAATTAGGTCCCCCTCCTCCTCCTTTTCTCCAATGAAAAAAGTCTGAGCTCAGTCAACCTCTCTTCATAAGATAAGCCCTCCAGTCCAGGCAGCATCCTGGTAAACCTCCTCTGAACCCTCTCCAAAGCATCCACATCTTTCCTATAATAGGGCGACCAGAACTGGACGCAGTATTCCAAGTGCGGTCTAACCAAAGTGTTACAGAGCTGCAACAAGATCTCACGGCTCTTAAACTCAATCCCCCTGTTAATGAAAGCCGAAACACCATATGCTTTCTTAACAACCCTGTCCACTTGGGTGGCCATTTTAAGGGATTTATGTACCCACACACCTAGATCCCTCTGTTCCTCCACACTGCCAAGAATCCCATCCTTAATCCTGTACTCAGCTTTCAAATTCGACCTTCCAAAATGCATCACCTCGCATTTATCCAGGTTGAACTCCATCTGCCACCTCTCAGCCCATCTCTGCATCCTGTCAATGTCCCGCTGCAGCCTACAACAGCCCTCTATACTGTCAAAGACACCTCCAACCTTTGTGTCATCTGCAAACTTGCTGACCCATCCTTCAATCCCCTCATCCAAGTCATTAATAAAAATTACAAACAGTAGAGGCCCAAGGACAGAGCCCTGTGGAACACCACTCTCCACAGACTTCCAGGCAGAATATTTTCCTTCTACTACCACTCGCTGTCTTCTGTTGGCCAGCCAATTCTGTATCCAGACAGCTATGTTCCCCTGAATCCCATTCCTTCTGACCTTCTGAATGAGCCTACCATGGGGAACCTTATCAAATGCTTTGCTGAAGTCCATATACACCACATCCACAGCTCGACCCTCATCAACTTTTCTAGTCACATCCTCAAAGAACTCGATAAGGTTTGTGAGGCATGACCTGCCTCTCACAAAGCCGTGCTGACTGCATTTAATCAAGCCATGCTCTTCCAGATGGTCATAATTCCTATCCCTCAGAATCCTTTCTAACACCTTGCAGACGACAGACGTGAGACTGACTGGTCTGTAATTGCTGGGGATTTCCCTATTTCCTTTCTTGAAGAGAGGAATTACATTTGCCTCTCTCCAGTCCTCAGGTATGACTCCAGTGGAGAGCGAGGATGAAAAGAACTTCGCAAGTGGTGAAGCAATTGCATTTCTCGTTTCCCAAAGCAGCTGAGGACAAATCTGGACCAGGCCTGGCGACTTGTCAATCTTAATATTTGACAAAATTTTCAGCACATCAGCTTCCTCTACCTCTATCCATTCCAGCATGCACATCTGCTCTTCAAAGGTTTCATTCACTACAAAGTTTGTTTCTTTCATAAAGACAGAAGCAAAAAACTCATTTAGGGCTTCCCCTCCCTACTCAGACTCCACACACAAATTCCCTATGCTATCCCTGATCGGCCCTACTCTTTCTTTGACCATTCTCTTATTCCTCACATAAGTGTAAAATGCCTTTGTGTTCTCCCTAATCCATTCTGCCAAGCCTTTCTCGTGCCCCCTCCTGGCTTTCCTCAGACCATTTTTGAGCTCCTTCCTTGCCTGCCTGTAATCCTGTAGAGCTGAGCTTGACCCTAGCTTCCTCCACCTTATGTAAGCTACCTTCTTCCTTTTGACGAGAAGCTCCACCGCTCTCGTCATCCAAGGTTCCTTTATCTTACCCCTTCTTGCCTGTCTCAGAGGGACATATTTATTCATCACTCACAACAACTGTTCCTTAGTCTCCACATATCTGTAGTGCCTTTTCCATGGAACAATTGCTCCCAATCCATGCTTCCTAACTCATGTCTAATCGCATCATCGTTTCCTCTTCCCCAATTAAATATCCTCCCATTTTGCCTAATCCTCTCCTTCTCCATAGCTATGTAGAATGTGAGGCAGTTGTAGTCACTATTACCAAAACGCTCTCCCACCACAAGATCTGATTCCTGCCCCAGCTCGTTTCCGAGCAGTAAGTCTAGAATGGCCTCTTCCCTCATCGGCCTGTCAACGTACTGAGTTAGGAAACCCTCCTGAATACACCTAACAAAAACAGTTCCATTCAAATCTTCTGCTCGAAGGAGGTTCCAATCAATATTGAGAAAGCTAAAGTCACCCATTACAACAACCCTACTACGTCCACACTTTTCCAAAATCTGCCGACCTATGCTTTCCTCAATCTCCCTGCTGCTATTGGAGGGGGCTGTAGTAAACCCCTAACGAGGTGACTGTTCCCTTACTGTTCCTAATTTCCACCCATACTGACTCAGTAGGCAGACCCTCCTCGACAATGGAAGCTTCTGTCATATAACTGGATGGCAGTCCCAGAGTGTACTAGAAAATTGAAAATGTACAACATTTGGCTGTGAATTGGTTACCTGAGTTGGTTGCTGTTTTGATAACAACTCGAATGTAACCAATCAATTTAAATTACGCGTCAAAAAGTGTGGTGCTGGAAAAGTACGGTCAGTCAGGCAGCATCTGAGAAGCAGGAGAGGCGATGGCTCAGGCATCAGCTCTTCATGAAGAATTCTGCCCCAGAACACCAAGTTTTGGTATAAAGTTTGAACCAATTAGACAATCTGGTGTTCAGGATTTATAAAATGCAGACAATATGAACATTGGAGAGAGAGCAACAGCTATTGAGATAGATCCAAGAAATTCAGAAACTCCCTCTATATACTTGCAGTAAAAAGGAAAAAGATGATCCAAGCAGATCTTTAATCAGGAGAGGAAACAGCTGCTGTGTGGGTTTGAAATTAAGTTGGTGTAATTTTAGTAAGTGATTAACTGTAACAGCATATTGTTCCAGAGTTGGAGGCAGGTAGGAAGCAGTTAAGGGAAATGTGGGAGCCTAGAGTTGTGAATTTTCACTGTATAAAGTTCACTTTTAGAGGTAAAGAATAAATTGACGTTATTCTCTTTAAATAGTGGAATTTGTGTGTTCTCAGCTCACCGATGGGTCATAACCTGGAGTCGGAGGAGATAGGGGAGTTCCTTAATGAATACTTTGCTTCAGTATTCACTACTGGGAGGGACCGTGACGTTCGTGAGGAAAGTGTAAAACAGGCTGATACACTCAAACAGGTTGGTGTTAAGAAGGAGGATATGCTGGAAATTTTGAAAAATATAAGGCTAGATAAATCCCCTGGGCCAGATGGGATAGACCCAACATTAGTACAGGCAGTGAGGGAAGAGAATGCTGCAGAAATTCCTCAGAGATCCTCAGGCAGCACCTTCCAAACCCATGACCATTTCCACATGGAAGGACAAGGGCAGCAGATACATGGGAACATCACCTCTCTCACGTTCCTGACCAATCCAATCACCATCCTGACGGGAATATATCGCCGTTCTTTCACTGTCACTGGGTCAAAATTCTGGAATTCTGTCCCTAAGGACATTGTGGGTCTGTCTACAACACATGGACTGCAGTGGGTCAAGAAGGCAGCTCACCCCCACCTTCTCAAGGGGCAACTAGGGACGAGGCAATAAATATTGGGTCCAGCCAGTGATACCTATATTCCCCAAAATGGATAAATAAAAAAAACTTTGGAACCCTGACTGATCTAGAACCTATTTCTCTCAGCTTTAAGTATCCACAAGGACTCTCCCCCGCTCGCTTTCTGTGCTGAGGAGTTCCAAAAACTCACAACCCTCTGAGGGGAATAATTCCTCCTCATTTCTGTCTAAAATGGCTGCCCTTTATCCTGAGCTGAGACCCTCAGGTCCCAGACTCTCTCCCATGAGGGGAACCTTCCTCTCAGTATTGACCCTGTCAAGCCCCTTCAGAATGCTGTATGTTTCAGTGAGACCACTTCCCATTCCTATGAACCGCAGTGAGTACAGATCCAACCTGTTCAGCCTTTGATTATGAGACTATCCCCTCCATGCCAGGGACCATCCAAGTGAACCCTCCCTGACCTGCCTCCAGTGACATTTGACCTTAAAAAACGGAGTGAAACTGCTCACAGTATCCAGCTGTGATCTCACCAACAGCTTGGGGAATTTCATGAGAGATTAGATTAGATTACTTACAGTGTGGAAACAGGCCTTTCGGCCCAACAAGTCCACACCGACCCGCCAAAGCGCAACCCACCCATACCTCTACATTTACCCCTTACCTAACACTACGGGCAATTTAGCATGGCCAATTCACCTGACCCGCACATCTTTGGAATGTGGGAGGAAACCAGAGCACCCGGAGGAAACCCACGCAGACACGGGGAGAACGTGCAAACTCCACACAGTCAGTCGCCTGAGTCGGGAATTGAACCCGGGTCTCAGGCGCTGTGAGGCAGCAGTGCTAACCACTGTGCCACTGTGCCCCCCATACAGTGAATTCTGATCGTTGAGCCCAATCAGGGATTATTATTCCCTTTTCCTTACTTTACAAACGCCAGTGCGTCCAGACTTGGAATATTGTGTACAGTTCTGGTCGCCCCATTACAGGAAGGATGTGGAAGCTTTGGAAAAGGTGCAGAGGAGATTTGCCAGGATGTTGCCTGGTCTGGAGGGAAGTTCTTATGAGGAAAGGCTGAGAGACTTGGGTCTGTTCTCATTAGAAAGAAGAAGGTTAAGGGGGGATTTAATAGAGACATACAAGATGATCAGAGGATTAGATAGGGTAGACAGTGAAAGTATTTTTCCTAGGATGATGACGTCAGCTGTACGAAGGGGCATAGCTACAAGTTGAGGGGTGATAGATTTAAGACAGATGTCAGAGACAGGTTCTTTACTCAGAGAGTAATAAGGGTGTGGAATGCCTGGCCTGATAATGTAGTTAACTCAGCCACATGAGGGAGATTTAAACAATCCTTGGATAAGCACATGGATGATGATGGGATAGTGTAGGGGAATGAGCTGAGAATAGTCCACAGGGTGGCACAACATCGAGGGCCGAAGGGCCTGTTCTGTGCTGTATTGTTCTCTGGTCGATGTTCTAAACCATAAAATGTCTGAACATCTGCATTGCCTGATTTGACCTCAGGGTGTCCTGGTATTGATCTGGGATTAAGACATTGTGACAAGATTTTCTATTTGTTTAAGGAATGCATGTGTTCCAAAGAAACCATTTTTTTTCAGTTTATTAAAGACATCTGTTGAAAGCTTTCTCTTGTTCAGGATGACATGTCTGAAGGAACATAAGTTGACAAGTTTGTATCTGAGAACATGGACACAAACAGGACAACTCAGGAAGCAGTGGGAGCATGATGCTTAGTGGGTTCCAGTCACCAGAGATGTAACAGCTATTGGTTACACTGGAAGTAAATCATCTCATTACCTGTTCTCAGTATGAAACAGTTCACAAAGTGAATGCTTCACCAATTAACACAAATACACTTGATAGGCAGCTCATTGTTGTTCGATGTCCTGAATGAGAACTCACTGTTGAGAGATATACATCACCTTTTTCTCTCGATCATGAGACAGGACGCTTGTGGACATGCACAACCTCGACCATCATCGTGCAGCATTCCGATATTGTGTCCTATCGAATGGGCCACGGTGGCAACTACATGCAATATATCATCATGGTGGGCCTGGAATGGAGCAGGATAAGGTCAGAGAGCACACAGCAATCTCATTCTCAAACAGCAACAGGGACAACACAGAACCCATGGAACACTGGGCTGCAGTGTCAGGAAATTCCCCCACAATCCCCCACACTCACCCCCCTGGAATGGATCAGGATAAGGTCAGAGAGCACACAGCAATCTCATTCTCAAACAGCCAATCTGAGACCTGTTGACCTGAGTTGGCCCATATCACGCCAAACCTGATTGGTTCATGCATTTATACAAATGTCTTTCAAATGTTGTAAAGGTACCTGCATCCAGCACGTCTGTAAGCATTTATACCACACCAACCACTCCGAGGATAAAACTGTTGCCCCCATGTCCTTTTTAAAAGGTTTAATAAATACACCTAGATTTGAAAAACACCAACTTCATGAAAACACCTTTCCGATTCACCTCAGGAACAGGCCTCGTGATGGAAGAAATCAGGAAAAAAGGTCCAGACGTTCTAGATTTGTGCTTGAACTCACACATTCCAGAGTGAAACCCTCAGAAACTCCTTCATAGAGCGGGGGGGCAGACCTGGACACGGTGGGGGGCAGACCTGGACACGGGGGGGGCAGACCTGGACACGGGGGGGGGGGGCCCAGACCTGGACACGGGGGGGGGGTGGCCAGACCTGGACACACGGGGGGGGGGGCCAGACCTGGACACACGGGGGGGGGGGGGGGCAGACCTGGACACACGGGGAGGGGACAGAACTGGACACGGGGGGAGGGGACAGAACTGGACACACGGGGGGGGGGGCCAGACCTGGACACACGGGGGGGGGGGCCAGACCTGGACACGGGGGGGGGGGGGGGGCGGGGAACAGACCTGGACACAGTGGGGGGGGGGGGGGAACAGACCTGGACACGGTGGGGGGGGGGAACAGACCTGGACACACGGGGGGGGGGCCAGACCTGGACACGGGGGGGGGGGGGGGGGAACAGACCTGGACCCACGGGGGGGGGGACAGACCTGGACACGGGGGGGGACAGAACTGGACACACGGGGGGGGGGACAGAACTGGACACGGGGGGGGGGGACAGACCTGGACACGGGGGGGAGACAGACCTGGACACACGGGGGGGGGGGGGGGGCAGACCTGGAGGCGGCTCCAAAAGGTACCTCACCAAAGTCTCCCCCTCCCACACCCTGACACCCCGCCCCACCCTCTGTGTGTGTGTCTGTATGGGTGTGTGTGTGTGTAGGTGTGCATGTGTGGGGGTCTGTGGATGGGTGTGTGTGTGGGTGTTTGTATGGGTGTCTGTGTAGGTGTGTGTGGGTGTACGTGTGGGTCGGTGTGTGAGTGTGTGTCTGTGGGTGAGTGTGTGTGTGTGGGTGTGTGTGTGCGTGTGTTTGAGAGTGTGTAGGTGTGTCTATGTGTGAGAGTGTGAGCGTGTCTGTCTGTGTGTGAGTGTGTGTGTGGGTGTGGGCCTGTGTGTGTGTGGGTGTGGGTGTGGGTGTGGGTGTGTGTGTGGGTGCATCTGTGTGAGTGTGAGTGTGTGAGTGTGAGTGTGAGTGTGTGAGTGTGTGTGGGTGTGTGGGTGTGGATGTGTGTGAGTGAGTGTGAGTGTGTCTGTGTATGTGGGTGTGTGTGGCTGTGAGTGAGTGTGTGTGGGTGAGTGAGTGAGTGGGTGTGTGTGTGTGAGAGAGTGTGTGTGTGTCTGTATGTTTGTGTGTGGGTGTGTGTGTGTGTAGGTGTGTGCGGGTATGTGTGCGCGTGTGTGTCGGTGTGTGTCTGTGTGAGTGTGAATGTGGGTGGGTGTGCATGTGGGTGTGGGTGTGTGTGTGTGTGTGCAGGTGTGGGTCTGTGTGTGTGTGTGTGAGTGTGTGTGAGTGTGTGTGAGGGTGTGTGAGGGTGTGTGAGGGTGTGTGAGTGAGTGTGGGTGTGAGTGTGTGGGTGTGTGTGTGAGAGTGTGAGTGTGTGTCTGTGTGTGTGTGTCTGTGTGTGCGGGTGTGGATGTCTGTGTGGATGTGTGTGTGGGTGCGAGTGTGGGTGGGTGTGGGTGTGTGAGTGAGTGTGTCTGTGTGTGGGTGTGTGAGTGAGTGAGAGTGTGTGTGTGTGGGTATGTGGGTGTGTGAGTGTGTGTGAGAGTGTGAGTGTGTGGGTGTTTGTGTGGGTGTGTCTGTCTGGGTGTGTGTTTGGGTGTGTGTGTGTCTGTGTGTGAGAGAGTGTGAGTGTGTTTGTGAGAGAGAGAGAGAGAGAGAGAGAGAGAGAGAGAGAGAGAGAGAGAGAGTGTGTGTGTGTGTGTGTGTGTGTGTGTGTGTGTGTGTGTGTGTGTGTGTGTGTGTGTGTGTGTATGTGTGAGTGTGTGTGGGTGTGTGGGTGTCAGTGTGAGTGTGTGTGTGTGTATGTGTGAGAGTGTGTGTGTGTGTATGTGTGAGTGTGAGTGTGTGTGTGGGTGTGTGGGTGTCAGTGTGAGAGTGTGTGTGTGTGTGTGTGTGTGTGAAAATGGAAAGTATAAATACTAGAGCGAGACTCGGCCCCTTTAAGGCCCGAAGGGGCCATGTCTGTGTGGGACCACAGGAGCTGGGCGGGGATCTGAATGAATACCCCTCCTGCGTGATTCCCAAGGAGATAGACACGGGAGGAGTGGGCAACTTGGGAAAGTGAACGATGATACCTTGGTCCAATCCCCATCCGATTCCAGGTGGTGCTGGATGTATTAGATTGTATGTAGGTGGAGCAATCTCCTGGTCCTGACCAGAGATATCCAAGAACCCTGCAGGAGGCTGGAGGAGATAATGCTGGTTGATATATTTACATCAGAACTTAAAAATGTGTTGCTGGAAAAGCGCAGCAGGTCAGGCAGCATCCAAGGAACAGGAGAATCGATGTTTCGGGCATAAGCCCTTCTTCAGGAATGAGGAATGGCTCATACCCGAAATGTCGATTCTCCTGTTCCTTGGATGCTGCCTGACCTGCTGCGCTTTTCCAGCAACACATTTCCAGCTCTGATCTCCAGCATCTGCAGTCCTCACTTTCTCCTGATATTTTTGCATCATTGTTAGCCACGGATGAGGTCCTGGAAGACTGGGGAGGGTAGGGAATGTTGTGCCCTTATTCAAGAAGGGCTGCAAAGGAAACCCTGGGAACTGTAGACCAGTCAGTTTAACATCTGTGCTGGGTAACGCAGTTGAGAAGATGCTGAGGGATAAGGTGCACATACATTCGGAAAGTTAAAAATCACACAACACCAGGTGATAGTCCAACAGGTTTAAATGGAAGCACACTCGCTTTCGGAGCGACGCTCCTTCACCAGGTGATAGCGAAGGGCTCGATCATAACACAGAATTTACAGCAAACATTTGCAGTGTGATGTAACTGAAATTATACATTGAAAAATTGATTGTCTGTTAAGCCTTTCATCTGTTAGAATACAGTGATAGCTTCACTTCTTTCATGTGTAAATCACAAACCTTTTTTTTAGAAGTTGCATTCTCAGGTTAGCTGTTAACAATGGTGATAGCTAGACATTATGTTGAAGGTGTTGGCCCCCTGTGTTCTCTGTCTATGACCTGATATTTAGATTGATTCTAATCTAAAAAGTGAGATAACAGAGTTTTACATAAATTCATGGAGTTTTTGAGCTCGGAGTTCTACATGAATGTATGCAGTTTTTGAACAAAGTGCAATGTAACTCTGCAAGTACAAATTCACCCCACAAAATATATGTGTGCATGTGGGTCTTTTCTGTCTGTCTGTCTGTCTGTCTGTCTGTGTCTGTCTGTTGTTAACAGCTAACCCAAGAATGCAACTTTTAAAAAAAAAGGTTTGTGATTTACACATGAAAGAAGTGAAGCTATCACTGTATTCTAACAGATGAAAGGCTTAACAGACAATCAATTTTTCAATGTATAATTTCAGTTACATCACACTGCAAATGTTTGCTGTAAATTCTGTGTTATGATCGAGCCCTTCGCTATCACCTGGTGAAGGAGCGTCGCTCCGAAAGCGAGTGTGCTTCTATTTAAACCTGTTGGACTATCACGTGGTGTTGTATGATTTTTAACTTTGTACATCCCAGTCCAACACCAGCATCTCCAAATCCTGACTACATTTGGAAAGACAGGGTTTGATTAGGAGTAGTCAGCTTGGCTTTGTGTGTGGGAGATCATGTCTCACTAATTTGTTAGAGTTCTGTGATGAAGTGACCAGGAAGGCTGACAGTAAGGTTCCACATGATAGGCTGCTCTGGAAGGTGAGGTCACATGGAATCCAGGGGGAGCTGGCAAATTGGATACACCATTGGCTTGGATGGTAGGAAGCAGAGGGTGATAGTTGGACTGGAGGCCTGTGACTAGGGGAGTGCCTCAGGGGTCGGTGCTGGGCCCATAAGGCCTGGTTAGCAAGGTTAGATCTCATGGAATACAGGGAGAACTAGCCATTTGGATACAGAACTGGCTCAAAGGTAGAAGACAGAGGGTGGTGGTGGAGGGTTGTTTTTCAGACTGGAGGCCTGTGACCAATGGAGTGCCACAAGGATCGATGCTGGGTCCTCTACTTTTTGTCATTTACATAAATGATTTGGATGTGAGCATAAGAGGTACAGTTAGTATGTTTGCAGATGACACCAAAATTGGAGGGGTAGTGGACAGCGAATAGGGTTACCTCAGATTACAACAGGATCTGGACCAGATGGGCCAAGGGGCTGAGAAGTGGCAGATGGAGTTTAATTCAGATAAATGCGAGGTGCTGCATTTTGGGAAAGCAAATCTTAGCAGGACTTATACACTTAATGGTAAGGTCCTAGGGAGTGTTGCTGAACAAAGAGACCTTGGAGTGCAGGTTCATAGCTCCTTGAAAGTGGAGTCGCAGGTAGATAGGATAGTGAAGAAGGTGTTTGGTATGCTTTCCTTTATTGGTCAGAGTATTGAGTACAGGAGTTGGGAGATCATGTTACGGCTGTACAGGATATTGGTTAGGCCACTGTTGGAATATTGCATGCAATTCTGGTCTCCTTCCTATTGGAAAGATGTTGTGAAACTTGAAAGGGTTCAGAAAAGATTTACAAGGATGTTGCCAGGGTTGGAGGATCTGAGCTACAGGGAGAGGCTGTGCAGGCTGGGGCTGTTTTCCCTGGAGCGTCGGAGGCTGAGGGGTGACCTTATAGAGTTTTACAAAATTATGAGGGTCATGGATAGGATAAATAGACAAAGTCTGTTCCCTGGGGTTGGGGAGTCCAGAACTAGAGGGCATAGGTTTAGGGTGAGAGGGGAAAGATATAAAAGAGACGTAAGGGGCAACTTTTTCATGTAGAGGGTGGTACGTGTATGGAATGAGCTGCCAGAGGAAGTGGTGGAGGCTGGTACAATTACAACATTTAAGAGGCATTTGGATGGGTATATGAATAGGAAGGGTTTGGAGGGATATGGGCCGGGTGCTGGCAGGTGGGACTAGATTGGGTTGAGATATCTGGTCGGCATGGACGGGTTGGACCGAAGGGTCTGTTTCCCTGCTGTACATCTCTATGACTCTATAACGTATTATTGGAAGCAAGGCCATTGGGCCCATTCAATCATGGCTGATGGGAATTTCAACGCCATTTGCCCGCACTCTCCCCATATCCCTTAATTCCTTGTGAGATTAAGAATTTATCACTCTCTGTCTTTAAGACATTTAACGTCCCGGCCTCCACTACGCTCCATGGCAATGAATTCCACAGGCCCACCCCTCTGTGGCTGAAGAAATGTCTCCTCATTTCCATTCTAAATTGACCCTCTCTAATTCTAAGGCTGTGCCCACGGGTCCGAGCATCCCCGCATGACAGAAACAAATTCCAAGAGTCCACTCTTTCTAAGCTGAAAATGTGATGCTGGAAAAGCGCAGCAGGTCAGGCAGCATCCAAGGAGCAGGAAATGCAGCGTTTCGGGCATAAGCCCTTCATCAGGAATGAGGAGAGGGTGCCAGGCAGGCTAAGATAAAAGGTAGGGAGGATGGACTTGGGGGAGGGGCGATGGAGATGTGATAGGTGGAAGGAGGTCAAGGTGAGGGTGATAGGCCGGAGTGGGGTGGGGGCGGAGAGGTCAGGAAGAGGATTGCAGGTTAGGAGGGCGGTGCTGAGTTCGAGGGATTCGACTGAGACAAGGTGGGGGGAGGGGAAATGAGGAAACTGGAGAAACCTGAGTTCATCCCTTGTGGTTGGAGGGTTCCCAGGCGGAAGATGAGGCACTCTGCCTCCAGCCATGTCCTTGGTGGAGTGGGAGGGGGAGTTGAAGTGTTGAGCCACGGGGTGGTTGGTCCGGGTGTCCCAGAGGTGTTCTCTGAAATGTTCCGCAAGTAGGCGGCCTTACTCCCCAATATAGAGGAGGCCACATCGGGTGCAGCGGATGCAATAGATGATGTGTGTGAAGGTGCAGGTGAACTTGTGGCGGATATGGAAGGATCCCTTGGGGCCTTGGAGGGAAGTGAGGGAGGAGGTGTGGGTGCAAGTTTTGCATTTCTTGCGGTTGCAGGGGAAGGTGCCGGGAGTGGAGGTTGGGTTGGTGGGGGGTGTGGACCTGACGAGGGAGTCACGGAGGGAGTGGTCTTTGCGGAATGCTGATAGGGGAGGGGAGGGAAATATATCCCTGGTGGTGGGGTCCGTTTGGAGGTGGTGGAAATGACGACGGATGATACGTTGTATACGGAGGTTGGTGGGGTGGTAGGTGAGAACCAGTGGGGTTCTGTCCTGGTAGTGGTTGGAGGGGCGGGGCTCAAAGGCGGAGGACCGGGAAGTGGAGGAGATGCGGTGGAGGGCATCGTCGATCACGTCTGGGGGGAGTCTGCGGTCCTTGAAGAAGGAGGCCATCTGGGCTGTACGGTGTTGGAATTGGTCCTCCTGGGAGCAGATGCGGCGAAGGCGAAGGAATTGGGAATATGGGATGGCATTTTTGCAGGGGGCAGGGTGGGAGGAGGTGTAGGCCAGGTAGCTGTGGGAGTCGGTCGGTTTATAGTAAATGTCCGTGTTGATTTGGTCGCCCAAGATAGAAATGGAAAGGTCTAGGAAGGGGAGGGAGGAGTCTGAGACAGTCCAGGTGAATTTGAGGTCGGGATGGAAGGTGTTGGTAAAGTGGATGAACTGTTCAACCTCCTCGTGGGAGCACGAGGCAGCGCCGATACAGTCATCGATGTAGCAGAGGAAAAGGTGGGGGGTGGTGCCAGTGTAGTTGCGGAAGATGGACTGTTCCACATATCCTATGAAGAGGCAGGCATAGCTGGGGCCCATGCGGGTGCCCATGGCAACTCCTTTAGTTTGGAGGAAGTGGGAGGATTGGAAAGAGAAGTTATTCAGGGTGAGGACCAGTTCAGTCAGTCGAAGGAGGGTGTCAGAGGAAGGGTACTGGTTGGTGCGGCGGGAAAGGAAGAAGCGGTGGGCTTTGAGTCCTTCGTGATGGGGGATGGAGGTGTACAGGGACTGGATGGCCTCCTTCTTCAAGGACCGCAGATTCCCCCCAGACGTGATCGACGATGCCCTCCACCGCATCTCCTCCACTTCCCGCTCCTCCGCCCTTGAGCCCCGCCCCTCCAACCACCACCAGGACAGAACCCCACTGGTTCTCACCTACCACCCCACCAACCTCCGTATACAGCGTATCATCCGCCGTCATTTCCGCCACCTCCAAACGGACCCCACCACCAGGGATATATTTCCCTCCCCTCCCCTATCTGCATTCCGAAAAGACCACTCCCTCTGTGACTCCCTCGTCAGGTCTACACCCCCCACCAACCCAACCTCCACCCCCGGCACCTTCCCCTGCAACCGCAAGAAATGCAAAACTTGCGCCCACACCTCCTCCCTTACTTCTCTCCAAGACCCCAAGGGATCCTTCCATTTCGCCACAAATTCACCTGCACCTCCACACACATCATCTATTGCATCCACTGCACCCGATGTGGCCTCCTCTATATTGGGGAGACAGGCCGCCTACTTGCGGAACGTTTCAGAGAACACCTCTGGGACACCTGGACCAACCAACCCAACAACACTTTAACTCCCCCTCCCACTCCACCGAGGACATGCAGGTCCTTGGACTCCTCCATCGCCAGAACATAACAACACGACGGTTGGAGGAGGAGCGCCTCATCCTCCGCCTGGGAACCCTCCAACCACAAGGGATGAACTCAGGTTTCTCCAGTTTCCTCATTTCCCCTCCCCCCACCTTGTCTCAGTCGATTCCCTCAAACTCAGCACCGCCCTCCTAACCTGCAATCCTCTTCCTGACCTCTCCGCCCCCACCCCACTCCGGCCTATCACCCTCACCTTGACCTCCTTCCACCTCTCACATCTCCATCGCCCCCTCCCCCAAGTCCCTCCTCCCTACCTTTTATCTTAGCCTGCCTGGCACCCTCTCCTCATTCCTGATGAAGGGCTCTGGCCCAAAACGTTGAATCTCCTGCTCCTTGGATGCTGCCTGACCTGCTGCGCTTTTCCAGCAACACATTTTCAGCTCTGATCTCTAGCATCTGCAGTCCTCACTTTCTCCTCCACTCTTTCTAAGCCATTCATTATCTTGTACGTTTCTATTAGATCTCCCCTTAACCTTCTAAATTCTAATGAATACAATCCCAGGATCCTCAGGCGTTCCTCATATGTTAGGCCCGTTGCTGCTTGTTATCGATATCAATGATTTAGATGGGAATATACAAGGCATGATTAGTAAGTTTGCAGATGACTCTAAAATAGGCGATATCATGTACAGGGAAGAAGATTATCAGAGATTTCAGCAGGACCTTGATCAGCTGGGGAAGTGGGCCGAGATAAATGGCAAATGGAGTTTAATCTAGACAAGTGTGAGGTCTGGCACTTTGGAAAGTTAAATCAAGGTAGGAGTTTCATAGAGAATGGCAGGGCCTTAAGGAGTGTAGTGGAACAGAGGGACCTTGGAGTTCAGGTGCACAGTTCTCTGAGAGTGGAGTCCCAGGGAGACAGGGCTTTTGGTACACTGACCTTCATCAGTCAGAGCATTGAGGATAGGAGTTGGGGAATGATGTTGCAGTTGTAGGGGACGTTGGTGAGGCAGCACTTGGGTATTGTGCTCAGTTTTCATCACCTTGCTATAGGAAGGATATTATGAAACTGGAAAGAGTGCAGAAGACATTTACAAGGATGCTGCCTGGACTCAAGGCTCTGAGTTACAGGGAGAGGTTGGATAAACTAGGACCTTTCTCTTTAGAGCGTAGGAGACTGAGGGGTGGGGGATGTTATAGAAGTCTATAAGATCATGAGAGGCATGGATACGTGAATACACTCAGCCTCTTTCCCAGGGTTGGGGAATCGGGGACTGGATGACATCAGGTTAAGGTGAGAGGGGAAAGAGTAATAGGGAACCTGAGGGGAAACGTTTTTACACAGAGGGTGGTACACACGGGGAATGAGCTGCCAGTGGGTAGGTGGGTACATTAACAACATTTAAAAGGCATTTGGACAAATCCATGGATAGGAAAGGGTTAGAAGGATATGGGCCAAGTGCAGGGAGATGGGGTTAGTGTGGATGGATATTCTGGTCAGCATGGAGCTGTCTGGGCCGAAGGGTCTCTCTCTGTGCTGTGGGACCTTCTGACTCTATAATGTAGGTGTATCTGTGAGAGTGTGTGTGTGTGTGTGTGTGTGTCCGTGTCCATGTGTGTATGTGTGTCCATGTGTGTGTGTCTGTGTGTATGTGAGTCCATGTGTGTGTGTGTGTCCGTGTGTGTGTGTGTGTGTGCCCGTGTGTGTCCCCATGTGTGTCCGTGTGTGTGTCCGTGTGTGTGTGTGTGTGTGTGTGTGTCCATGTGTGTCCGTGTCTGTGAATGTGTGTCTGTCTCCGTGTGTGTGTGTGTGTGTGTGTGTCCGTGTGTATGTGTATGTGTGTGTGTGTGTGTGTGTGTCTGTGTGTGTCATCATGTGTGTGTGTGTCTGTGTGTGTGGGTGCCGGTGTGTGTGTGTCCCCGTGTGTGTGTGTGTCCA
Source organism: Hemiscyllium ocellatum (assembly GCF_020745735.1). Classification (NCBI taxonomy): domain Eukaryota; kingdom Metazoa; phylum Chordata; class Chondrichthyes; order Orectolobiformes; family Hemiscylliidae; genus Hemiscyllium; species Hemiscyllium ocellatum. The sequence goes on along the minus strand of NC_083401.1, from coordinate 2,084,337 downwards.
TGTGTCTGTGTGTGTGTGAGAGTCCATGTCCGTGTCCGTGTATGTATGTGTGTGTGTGTCCGTGTGTGTGAGTGTCCGTCCGTGTGTGTCCGTGTCCCCGTGCGTGTGTCCCCGTGCGTGTCCATGTGTGTATCCGTGCGTGTCCGTGTGTGTGTGTCCATGTGTGTGATTGCGCGTGTGACCACGTGTGTCCATTTGTGTGTGTGTGTCCATGTCTGTCCGTGTCCGTATGTGTGTGTCCGTGTGTGTGTGTGTCCACTTTTGTGTCCGTGTGTGTGTGTCCGTGTGTGTCCGTGTGTGTGTGTGTGTGCCCGTGTGTCCGCGTGAGCGTGTGTGTGTCCGTGTGTGTGTGGGCGCGTGTGTCCACGTGAGCTTGCGTGTGTCCGTGTGTCCATGTCAATGTGTGTGTGTGTGTGTGTGTGTGTGTGTGTGCGCGCGCCAGTGTATGTACGTGTGTGTGTGTGTGTGTGAATTTGTGTGAGGGTGTGTATCCGTGCGTGTCCCCATGCGTGTCCGCGTGTGTGTGTGTCCATGTGTGTGTGCTGCGTGTGTGCCGTGTGTGTGTGTCCGTGTGTGCCCGTGTGTGTGTCCGTGAGTGTCCGTGTGTGAATGTCCGTGTGTGTGTCCGTGTGCATGCGTGTGTGTGTGTGTGTGTGTGTGTGTGTGTGTGTGTGTGTGTGTGTGTATATCAGTGTGTGTGAGTATCCGTCCGTGTGTATCTGTGTGTGTGAGTGTCCGTCCGTGTGTGTCTGTGTGTGTGTCCGTGCGTGTGTCCCCATGCATGTGTCCCTGTGTGTGTGTTTCTGTGTGTGAGTGAGTCTTTTTGAGTATGTTTGTGAGTGAGTGTGCGTTTAGTTCTGTGAGTGAGTGAACGTGTGAATGGTTCTGTGAGTGAGTGTGTTTGAGTATGCGTGTGAGTGTGTGTGTGTGTTTCTGTGAGTGAGTAAGTGTGTTTGAGTATGTGGGTGATATAGTGTGTTTGAGTGTGTGTGTTTGTGAGAGAGAGAGTGTGTGTGCATTTCTGTGAGGGAGTAAGTGTTTTTGAGTATGTGTGTGTGAGTGTGTGTGTGTATGTTTCTGTGAGTGAGTGTGTTTGAGTATGTGAGTGAGTGAGTGGGTTTGAGTATGAGTGTGAGTGTGTGTGTGTTTGTGTGTGAGTGAGTGTGCGTATATTTGTGTGAGGGAGTGATTGTGTTTGAGTATGCATATGAGTGAGTGTGTGTGTATGTTTGTGTGTGAGTGAGTCTGTTTGAGTATGTGTGTGCGTGAGTGTGTATCTGTATTTCTGAGTGTGTTTGAGTATGTGTGTGAGTGTGTGTGTGTTTCTGTGTGTGAGTGAGTGTGTTTGATTGTGTGTGAGTGAGTGAGTGTGTTTGAGTGAGTGTGTATTTCTGTGAAGGAGGGAGTGTGTTTGAGTATGTGTGTGAGTGAGTGTGTTTGTGTATGTGTGTGAGTGAGTGTGCGTTTATTTCTGTGAGTGAGTCAATGTGTGTTTGGTTCTGTGTGTGAGTGAGTGTTTTTTAGTATGTGTTTCTGGGTGTGAGTGAGTGTGTGAGTGAGTGAGTGTGTTTGAGTATGTGTGTGAGTGAGTGAGTGTGTTTGAGTTTGTGTGTGTGTGAGTGCGTGTGTATTGCTGTGAGGGAACGAGAGTGTTTGAGTATGTGTGTGAGTGAGCATGTGTATGTGTCTGTGTATGAGTAAGTGTGTTTGAGTATGTGTGTGAGTGAGTGAGTGTGTTTGAGTTTGTGTGTGTGTGAGTGCGTGTGTATTGCTGTGAGGGAACGAGAGTGTTTGAGTATGTGTGTGAGTGAGCATGTGTATGTGTCTGTGTATGAGTAAGTGTGTTTGAGTATGTGTGTGAGTGAGTGAGTGTGTTTGAGTTTGTGTGTGTGTGTGAGTGCGTGTGTATTGCTGTGAGGGAACGAGAGTGTTTGAGTATGTGTGTGAGTGAGCATGTGTATGTGTCTGTGTATGAGTAAGTGTGTTTGAGTATGTGTGTGAGTGAGTGTGTTTGAGTATGTGCGTGAGTGAGTGTGTGTTGTTTCTGTGCTTGACTGAGTGTGTGTGTATTTCTGTGTGTGAGTGAGTGTGTGTGTTTCTGTGTATTAGTGAGTATGTTTGAGGATGTGTGTGTGAGCGTGTGTGTATTTCTGAGAGGGAAGGAGTGTGTTTGAGTATGTGTGTGAGTGAGTATGTTTGAGTATTTGTCTGAGTGAGTGTGTGAGTGTTTCTGTGTATGAGTGAGTGTGTTGAGTATTTGTGTGAGTGAGTGTGTGTGTTTCTGTGTATGAGTGAGTGTGTTTGAGCATGTGCGTGAGTGAGTGTGCGTTTATTTCCGTGAGTGAGTGAATGTGTGTTTGTTTCTGAGTGTGTGTGTGTGTGTGTGTGTGTGTGTGTGTGAGTGAGTCTGTATATGTCTGATGTGATTGAAGGTGTCTGAGTATGTGTGTGAATAAATGTGCATATATTTGTGTGAGTGAGTGATTGTGTTTGAGTGTGAGTGTGAGTGTGAGTGTGAGTGTGAGTGTGAGTGTGAGAGTGTGAGTGTGAGTGTGAGTGTGAGTGAGTGTGTGTGTGTTTCTGTGTGTGAGTGAGTCTTTTTGAGTATGTGTGTGAGTGAGTGTGTTTGAGTATGTGCGTGAGTGAGTGTGTGTTGTTTCTGTGCTTGACTGAGTGTGTGTGTATTTCTGTGTGTGAGTGAGTGTGTGTGTTTCTGTGTATTAGTGAGTATGTTTGAGGATGTGTGTGTGAGCGTGTGTGTATTTCTGAGAGGGAAGGAGTGTGTTTGAGTATGTGTGTGAGTGAGTATGTTTGAGTATTTGTCTGAGTGAGTGTGTGAGTGTTTCTGTGTATGAGTGAGTGTGTTGAGTATTTGTGTGAGTGAGTGTGTGTGTTTCTGTGTATGAGTGAGTGTGTTTGAGCATGTGCGTGAGTGAGTGTGCGTTTATTTCCGTGAGTGAGTGAATGTGTGTTTGTTTCTGAGTGTGTGTGTGTGTGTGTGTGTGTGTGTGAGTGAGTCTGTATATGTCTGATGTGATTGAAGGTGTCTGAGTATGTGTGTGAATAAATGTGCATATATTTGTGTGAGTGAGTGATTGTGTTTGAGTGTGAGTGTGAGTGTGAGTGTGAGTGTGAGTGTGAGTGTGAGTGAGTGTGTGTGTGTGTTTCTGTGTGTGAGTGAGTCTTTTTGAGTATGTGTGTGAGTGAGTGTGATTCAGTATGTGTGTGAGTGAGTGTGTTTGAGTATGTGTGTGAGTGAGTGTGCGTTTATTTCTGTGAGTGAGTGAATGTGTATAAGGTTCTGTGAGTGAGGAAGTGTGTTTAAATATGTTTGTGAGTGTGTGTGTTTCTGTGTGTATGTGAGAGTGAGTTTGTGTATATTTCTGAGTGTGAGTATGTTTGAGTATGTGTGTGAGTGAGAGTGTGTGTTTCTGTGTGTGAGTGAGTGTGCGTGTGAGTGAGTGTGTTTGAGTACGTGTGTGAGTGAATGTGTGTGTATTTGTGTGTGAGTGAGTGTGTTTGATTATGTGTGTGAGTGTGTGTGTGAGTGAGTGTATTTGAGTATGTGTGTGAGTGAATGTTTTTGAGTGCGTGTGTGAGTGAGTCTATGTACATTTCTGAGTGTGAGTGAGTGTGTGTGTTTCTGTATATCAGTGAGTGTGTTTGAGTATGTGTGTGAGTGTGTGTGTGTGTGTGTGTGTACTTCTGTGTGTGAGTGAGTGTGTTTGAGTATGTGTGTGAGTGAGTGTGTGCGTATTTCTGTGTGTGTGTGAGTGTGTGTGTATTTCTGTGAGTGTGTTTGAGTATGTGTGTGAGTGAGTGTGTGTGTGAGTGATTGTGTGTATATCTGTTGTGAGTGAAGGTGTATGAGTATGTGTGTGAATGAGTGTGCATATAGTTGTGTGAGTGAGTGAGTGTGTTTGACTATGTGTGTGAGTGAGTGTGTTTGAGTATGTGTGTGAGTGAGTGTGTGTGTATTTCTATGAGGGAGGGAGTGTGTTTGAGCATGTGTGTGTGAGTGTGTTTGAGTACATGTGTGAGTGAGTGTGTGTGTGTTTCTGTGTGTGAGTGAGTGTGTGTATTTCTGTGTGTGAGTGAGTGTGTTTGAGTATGTGTGTGAGTGAGTGTGTGTGTGTTTCTGTGTGTGAGTGAGTGCGTGTGTATTTCTGTGAGGGAGGGTGTGTGTTTGAGTATGTGTGTGTGAGTGTGTTTGAGTATGCGTATGAGTAAGTGTGTGTATTTCTGTGTGTGAGTGAGTGTGTTTGAGTATGTGTGTGAGTGAGTGTATGTGTGACTGAGTGTGTGTATATCTGTTGTGAGTGAAGGTGTCTGAGTATGTGTGTGAATGAGTGTGCATATATTTGTGTGAGTGAGTGAGTGTGTTTGAATATGTGTGTGAGTGAGTGTGGTTGAGTATGTGTGTATGTGAGTGTGTGTTTCTGTGTGTGAGTGAGTCAGTTTGAGTACATGTGTGAGTGAGTGTGTGTGTATTTCTGTGAGGGAGGGAGTGTGTTTGAGTATGTGTGTGAATGAGTGTTTGTTTCTGTGTGTGAGTGAGTGTGTGTCTATTTCTGTGAGGGAGGGAGTGTGTTTGAGTATGTGTGTGAGTGAGTGTGTGTGTGAGTGAGTGTGTGTATATCTGTTGTGAGTGAAGGTGTCTGAGTATGTGTGTGAATGAGTGTGCATATACTTGTGTGTGTGAGTGAGTGTGTTTGAGTATGTGTGTGAGTGAGTGTGTGTGTATTTCTGTGAGTGAGTGTGTGTGTATTTCTGTGAGTGAGTGAGTGTGTTTGAGTATGTGTGTGAGTGAGTGGGTTTGAGTATGTGTGTGAGTGTGTGTGTGTGTGTGTGTGTGTGTACTTCTGTGTGTGAGTGAGTGTGTTTGAGTATGTGTGTGAGTGAGTGTGTGCGTATTTCTGTGTGTGTGTGTGAGTGTGTGTGTATTTCTGTGAGTGTGTTTGAGTATGTGTGTGAGTGAGTGTGTTTGAGTATGTGTGTGAGTGAGTGTGTGTGTATTTCTGTGAGGGAGGGAGTGTGTTTGAGCATGTGTGTGTGAGTGTGTGTGTATTTCTGTGAGGGAGGGAGTGTGTTTGAGCATGTGTGTGTGAGTGTGTTTGAGTACATGTGTGAGTGAGTGTGTGTGTATTTCTGTGTGTGAGTGAGTGTGTTTGAGTATGTGTGTGAGTGAGTGTGTGTGTGTTTCTGTGTGTGAGTGAGTGCGTGTATATTTCTGTGAGGGAGGGTGTGTGTTTGAGTATGTGTGTGTGAGTGTGTTTGAGTATGCGTATGAGTAAGTGTGTGTATTTCTGTGTGTGAGTGAGTGTGTTTGAGTATGTGTGTGAGTGAGTGTGTGTGTGTTTCTGTGTGTGAGTGAGTGCGTGTATATTTCTGTGAGGGAGGGTGTGTGTTTGAGTATGTGTGTGTGAGTGTGTTTGAGTATGCGTATGAGTAAGTGTGTGTATTTCTGTGTGTGAGTGAGTGTGTTTGAGTATGTGTGTGAGTGAGTGTGTGTGTGTGTGTGAGTGAGTGTGTGTATATCTGTTGTGAGTGAAGGTGTCTGAGTATGTGTGTGAATGAGTGTGTATATATTTGTGTGAGTGAGTGTGTTTGATTATGTGTGTGAGTGAGTGTGTGTGTATTTCTGTGAGGGAGGGAGTGTGTGTGTATTTCTGTGAGGGAGGGAGTGTGTTTGAGTATGTGTGTGAGTGAGTGTGTTTGTGTGTATTTCTGCGTGTGAGTGATTGTGTTTGAGAATGTGTGAACATATGCATGTATTTCTGTGTATGAGTGAGTGTGTTTGAGTATGAGTGTGTGTGAGTGTGTTTGTGTGTGTTTCTGTGTGTGAGTGACTGTTTTTGAGTACATGTGTGAGTGAGTGTGTGTGTGAGTGTGTTTGAGTATGTGTGTGAGTGAATGTGTGTATATTTGTGTGTGAGTGAGTGTGTTTGATTATGTGTGTGTGAGTGAGTGTGTTTGTGTATGTGTGAGTGAGTGTGCATTTATTTCTGTGAGTGAATGTGTGTTTGGTACTGTGTGTGAGTGAGTGTTTTTGAGTATGTATTTCTCAGTGTGTGTGTGTGTGTGTGTGTGTGTGTGTGTGTGCGCTTCCATGTGTGAGTGTGTGTTTGTATTTCTGTGTGTGAGTGAGTGTGTTTGATTACACATGTGAGTGAGTATGTGTGCATTTCTGTGTGTGAATGAGTGTGTTTGAGTATGTGTGTGAGTGAGCGTGTGTGTGTGAGTGTGTTTGAGTACACATGTGAGTGAGTGTGTGTGTATTTCTGCGTGTGAGTGATTGTGTTTGAGAGTGTGTGAGCGTATGTGTGTATTTCTGTGTATGAGTGAGTGTGTTTGAGTATGTGTGTGTGTGAGTGGGTGTTTCTGTGTGTGTTTGAGTACGAGTGTGTGTGAGTGTGTTTGTGTGTGTTTCTGTGTGTGTTTGATACGTGTGTGTGTGAGTGTGTGTGTGTTTCTGTGTGTGAGTGTTTTTGAGTATGTGTGTGAGTGAGCGTGTGTGTATTTCTGAGCATGAGTGAGTGGGTTTGAGTACGTGTGTGAGTGAGTGTGTGTGTTTCTGTGTGTGAGTGAGAATGGTTAAGTATGTGTGTGAGTGAGTGTGTTTGAATATGTGTGAGAATGAGTGTGTTTGAGTATGTGTGAGAGTGAGTGGGTTTGAGTATGTGTGAGAGTAAATGTGTGAGTATTTCTGTGAGTGAGTGAGTGTGTTTGAGTATGTGTGTGTGAGTGTGTGTGTATTTCTGTGTATGAGTGAATGTGTTTGAGTATGTGTGTGTGAGTGTGTGTGTGTTTGTGTGTGAGTGTATTTGAGTATGTGTGTGAGTGAATGTTTTTGAGTGCGTGTGTGAGTGAGTCTATGTACATTTCTGAGTGTGAGTGAGTGTGTGTGTTTCTGTATATCAGTGAGTGTGTTTGAGTATGTGTGTGAGTGAGTGTGTGTGTGTGTGTACTTCTGTGTGTGAGTGAGTGTGTTTGAGTACGTGTGTGAGTGAGTATGTTTGAGTACGTGTGATTAAGTGTGTGTGTATTTCTGTGTGTGAGTGAGTGTGTGTATATTTCTGTGAGTGAGTGTGTTTGAGTATGTGTGTGAGTGAGTGTGTGTGTGAGTGAGTGTGTGTATATCTGTTGTGAGTGAAGGTGTCTGAGTATGTGTGTGAATGAGTGTGCATATACTTGTGTGAGTGAGTGAGTGGGTTTGAGTATGTGTGTGAGTGAGTGTGTGTGTATTTCTGTGTGTGAGTGAGTGTGTTTGATTATGTGTGTGAATGAGTGGGTTTGAGTATGTGTGTGTGTGAGTGTGTGTATATCTGTTGTGAGTGAAGGTGTCTGAGTATGTGTGTGAATGAGTGTGCATATATTTGTGTGAGTAAGTGAGTGTGTTTGAGTATGTGTGTGAGTGAGTGTGCATTTATTTCTGTGAGTGAGTGAATGTGTGTTTGGTACTGTGTGTGAGTGAGTGTTTGAGTATGTGTTTCTCAGTGTGTGTGTGTGTGTGAGTGAGAATGTTTGAGTATGTGTGTGAGTGAGTGTGTGTTTCTGTGTGTGAGTGAGTGTGTGTGTATTTCTGTGAGGGAGGGAGTGTGTTTGAGTATGTGTGTGAGTGAATGAGTGTATTTGAGTGTGAGTGAGTGTGTGTGTGCTTCTATAGCTCGAGTGCGTTAGATGGGTCGGTGTTTGTCCAATGTGTGCAGGAGGGTTTCCTGACACAATATGTAGACAGGCTAACAAGAGGTGAGGCCATACTGGATTTGGTTCTCGGTAATGAATCAGCCAGGTGTTAGACTTGGAGGTAGGTGAGCACTTTGGGGACAGTGACCACAACTCGGTGACTTTTACTCTAGTGATGGAGAGGGATAAGTGTGCACTGCAGGGCAAGAGTTATAGCTGGGGGCAGGGAAATTATGATGTGGTGAGGCATGACTTAGGATGCTTGGCTTGGAAAAGTAGGCTTCAAGGAAAGGACACAAATGATATGTGGAGCTTGTTCACGGAGCAGCTATTGAGTGTCCTTGATAAGTATGTACCAGTCAGGCAGGGAGGAAAGGGTCTTGTGAGGGAGCCATGGTTTAATAAGGAATTGGAATCCCTTGTGAAAGGGAAGAGGGCGGCCTATGTAAAGATGAGGCGTGAAGGTTCAATTGGGGCGATTGAGAGTTATAAGGTAGCCAGGAAGGATCTAAAGAGAGAGCTAAGAGCAGCAAGAAGGGGACATGAAAAGTCCTTGGTTGGTAGGATTAGGGAAAACCCAAAGGCTTTCTATAGGTATGATAGGAATAAAAGGATGACTAGGGTAGGAATAGGTCCAAGCACAGCAGGTTAGGCAGCATCCAAGGAACAGGAAATTCGACGTTTCGGGCCAGAGCCCTTCATCAGGCTCTGGCCCGAAACGTCGAATTTCCTGTTCCTTGGATGCTGCCTAACCTGCTGTGCTTTAACCAGCAACACATTTTCAGCTCCGATCTCCAGCATCTGCAGACCTCACTTTTTACTTATAGGAATAGGTCCAGTCAAGGATAGTAGTGGGAAGTTGCGTGTGGAGGCTGAAGAGATTGGAGAGACACTGAATGAATACTTTTCATCAGTATTCACTCAGGAACAGGACATTGTTGCCGATGTGAATATTGAGTCACAATTAATTAGAATGGATGGCTTTGCAATATGTAGGGAAGAGGTGTTAGAAATTCTGGAAAGGGTGAAAATAGATAAGTCCCCTGGGCCTGATGGCATTTATCCTAGGATCCTCTGGGAAGCAAGGGAGGAGATTGCAGAGCCATTGGCCTTGATTTTTATGTCCTCGTTGTCTACAGGAATTGTGCCAGAAGACTGGAGGATAGCAAATGTGGTCCCCTTGTTCAAGAAGGGGAGTAGGGATAGCCCTAGTAACTATAGGCCGGTGAGTCTTACCTCTGTTGTGGGCAAAGTCTTAGAGAGAATTGTAAGGGATAGGATTTATGAACATCTGGATAGGAATAATGTGATCAAGGATAGTCAGCATGGTTTTGTGAAGGGCAGGTCGTGCCTCACAAACCTTATTGAATTCTTTGAGAAGGTGACTAAGGAGGTGGATGAGGGTAAAGCAGTAGATGTGGTGTATATGGATTTTAGCAAGGCGTTCGAGAAGGTTCCCCATAGCAGGCTAATGCAAAAACTACGGAGGTATGGCACTGAGGATGCATTAGAGGTTTGGATTAGGAATTAGCTGGCTGGAAGGAGACAGAGGGTAGTAGTTGATGGTAAAGGTTCAACTTGGAGTGTAGTTACCAGCGGTGTTCCACAAGGATCTGTTTTGGGACCATTGCTGTTTGTCATTTTTATAAATGACCTGGAGGAGGGGTTTGAAGGCTGGGTGAGCAAGTTTGCGGATGATACGAAAGTCGGTGGAGTTGTTGACAGTGAGGAAGGATGTGGCAGGTTACAGCGGGATATAGATAAGTTGCAGAGCTGGGCAGAAAGGTGGCAAATGGAGTTCAATGTAGCTAAGTGTGAAGTCATTCACTTTGGTAGGAGTAACAAGAAGATGGATTACTGGGCTAATGGTAGGCTACTTGGTAGTGTGGATGAGCAGAGGGATCTTGGTGTCCATGTACACAGATCTCTGAAAGTTGCCACCCAGGTAAATAGTGCTGTGAGGAAGGCATATGGTGTACTGGGCTTTATTGGTAGAGGAATTGAGTTCCGGAGTCCTGAGGTCATGTTGCAGTTGTATAAGACTCTGGTGCGGCCTCATCTGGAGTATTGTGTGCAGTTTTGGTCACCATACTATAGGAAGGATGTGGAGGCATTGGAACGAGTGCAGAGGAGGTTTACCAGGATGTTGCCTGGCATGGTAGGAAGATCGTATGAGGAAAGGCTGAGGCACTTGGGGCTGTTCTCATTGGAGAAAAGAAGGTTTAGGGGAGATTTGATAGAGGTGTACAAGATGATTAGGGTTTAGATAGGGTTGACCATGAGAACCTTTTTCCACGTATGGAGTCAGATATTACGAGGGGGCATAGCTTTAAATTAAGGGGAGGTAGGTATCGGACAGATGTTAGGGGTAGATTCTTTACACAGCGGGTTGTGAGTTCATGGAATGCCCTGCCAGTAGCAGTGGTGGTCTCTCCCTCTTTATGGGCATTTAAACGGGCATTGGATAGGCATATGGAGGATAGTGGGCTAGTGTAGGTTAGGTAGGCTTCGGTCGGCGCAACATCGAGGCCAAAGGGCCTGTACTGCGCTGTATTTTTCTATGTTCTATGTTCTGTGTATGAGTGAGTGTGGTTGAGTATGTGTGTGTGTGTGTGTTTGAGTGTGTGTGTGTGTTTCTGTGTTTGAGTATGTGTGCGAGAGGGTGTTTTAGTGTGTGTGTGAGTGAGTGTGTGCACATTTCTGTGTGAGTAAGTGTGTTTGAGTCTGTGTGTGAGTGAGTGTGTTTGAGTATGTGTGTGAGTGAGTGTGTTTGAGTATGTGTGTGAGTGAGTGAGTGTGTATTTCTGTGAGGGAGGGAGTGTGTGTGTATTTCTGTGAGGGTGGGAGTGTGTTTGAGTATGTGTGTGAGTGAGTGAGTGTGTATTTCTGTGTGTGAGTGAGTGTGTGTGTATTTCTGTGAGGGAGGGAGTGTGTTTGAGCATGTGTGTGAGTGAGTGTTTGAGTATGTGCGTGAGTGTGTGCACATTTCTGTGTGAGTGAGTGTGTTTGAGTATGTGTGTGAGTGTGTGTGTGTTTTTGTGTGTGAGCGAGAGTATTTGAGTATGTGAGTAAGTGGGTGTGTTTTAGTGTGTGTGTGAGTGAGTGTGTGTGTGTATTTCTGAGTGTGAGTGTGTTTGAGTATGTGTGTGAGTGAGTGTATGTGTATTTCTGTGTGTGAGTGAGTGTGTTTTAGTATGTGTGAGTGAGTGTGAGTGTGTGTGTTTGAGTTTGTGTGTGAGTAATTGTGTGTGAGTAAGTGTGCATGAGTATGGGTGTGAGTGAGCGTGTGTGTGAGAGAGTGTGTTTGAGTATGTGTGTGAGTGAGTGTGTGTTTCTATGTGTGAGTGAGTGTGTTTGAGTATGCGTGTGAGTGAGTGTGTGTATACTTCTGTAGTGACTCAGTGTATTTGAGTATGTGTGTGAGTGAGCGTGTGTCTGAGGGAGTGTTTTTGAGTATAGGTGTGAGTGAGCGTGTTTGAGGGAGTGTGTTTTAGTATGTGTGTGAGTGAGAGTGTGTGTGTTTCTGTGTGTGAGTAAGTGTGCTTGAGTATGGGTGTGAGTGAGCATGTGTGTGAGTGCGTGTGTTTGAGTATGTGTGTGATTGAGTGTGTGTGTGTGTGTGTTTCTATGTGTGAGTGAGTGTGTATGAGTATGCATGTGAGTGAGTGTGTGTATACTTCTGTAGTGACTCAGTGTATTTGAGTATGTGTGTGAGTGAGCGTGTGTCTGAGGGAGTGTTTTTGAGTATAGGTGTGAGTGAGCGTGTTTGAGGGAGTGTGTTTTAGTATGTGTGTGAGTGAGAGTGTGTGTGTTTCTGTGTGTGAGTAAGTGTGCTTGAGTATGGGTGTGAGTGAGCATGTGTGTGAGTGCGTGTGTTTGAGTATGTGTGTGATTGAGTGTGTGTGTGTGTGTGTGTTTCTATGTGTGAGTGAGTGTGTATGAGTATGCATGTGAGTGAGTGTGTGTATACTTCTGTAGTGACTGAGTGTATTTGAGTATGTGTGTGAGTGAGCGTGTGTCTGAGGGAGTGTTTTTGAGTATGGGTGTGAGTGAGCGTGTTTGAGGGAGTGTGTTTTAGTATCTGTGTGAGTGAGCGTGTGTGTGAGTGCGTGTGTTTGAGTATGTGTGTGAGTGAGAGTGTGTATATTTCTGTGTGTGAGTGAGTGTGTTTGAGTATATGTGTGAGTGAGTGTGTGTGGGTTTCTGTGTGTGAGTGAGTGTGTTTGAGTATGTGTGTAAGTGTGTATGTTTCTATGTGTGACTGAGTGTGTATGAGAATCCATGTGAGCGAGTGTGTGTATATTTTTGTGAGTGATTGAGTGTATTTGAGTATGTCTGTGAGTGAGCGTGTGTCTGAGTGAGTGTGTTTGAGTATGGGTGTGAGTGAGTGAGTGTGTGTGAGTATCTGTGTGAGTGAGTGTGTGTGTGAGGGAGTGTGTTTGAGTATGTGTGTGTGAGCGTGTGTGTGAGGAAGTGTGTGTATATTTCTGTGAGTGAGTGAGCGTGTGTTTGAGTATGCGTGTGAGTGAGTGAGTGAGTGTTTCTGTGTGTGTGTGAGAGTGTTTCTATGTGTGAATGAGTGTGTTTGAATATGTGTGTGAGTGAGTGTGTGTGTTTCTGTGTGTGAGTGTATTTGAGTATGTCTGTGAGTGAGCGTGTGTCTGAGTGAGTGTGTTTGAGTATGGGTGTGAGTGAGTGTGTGAGTGAGTGAGTGTGTTTGAGGAGATGTGTGAGTGAGTATATGTGTGTTTCTGTGTGTGTGAGTGTGTGTATTTCTGTGAGTGAGTGTGTTTGAGTATGTGTGTGTGTGTATATTTCTGTGAGTGAGTGAGTGTGTTTGAGTATGTGTGTGAGTGTGTGTGTGTGTGTGTGTGTGAGAGTGAGTGAGTGAGTGTTTGAGTATGTGTGTGAGTAAGTGTGTTTGAGTATGTGTGTGAGTGAGTGTGTGTACATTTCTGTGTGAGTGAGTCTGAGTATGTGCGTGTGTGAATGTGTGTGTTTCTGTCTGTAAATGAGTCTGTCTGAGTATGTGCATGAGTGAGTGTGTTTTTCTGTGTACGAGTGAGTGTGTTTGTGTCTGTGTGTGAGGGAGTGTGTGTGTGTGTGTTTCTATGTGTGAGTGAGTGTGTATGAGTATGCGTGTGAGTGAGTGTGTGTATATTTCTGTGAGTGATTGAGTGTATTTGAGTATGTGTGTGAGTGAGCGTGTGTGTGAGTGTGTGTGTTTGAGTATGGGTGTGAGTGAGCATGTGTGTGTTTGAGTATCTGTGTGTGTGTGAGCGTGTGTGTGTGTGTTTGGGTATGTGTGTGAGTGAGCGTGTGTGTGAGTGTGTGTGTTTGAGTATGGGTGTGAGTGAGCATGTGTGTATTTGAGTATCTGTGTGTGTGTGAGCGTGTGTGTGTGTGTTTGGGTATGTGTGTGAGTGAGTGTGTGTGTGAGTGAGTGTATTTGAGTATGTGTGTGAGTGAGTGTGTGTGTGAGGGAGTGTATTTGAGTATGGGTGTGAGTGAGCATGTGTGTGTGTGTTTGAGTATGGGTGTGTGAGTGAGTGTGTGTGTGAGGAAGTGTGTTTGAGTATGGGTGTGAGTCAGTGTGTGCGTGTGAGTGTGTGTTTGAGTATGGGTGTGAGTGAGCGTGTGTGTGTGTGTGTTTGAGTATGTGTGTGTGTCTGAGATTGTGTGTGTGTGTGAGAGGGAGAGTGAGTGTGTGTTTGAGTATGTGTGTGTGTGAGTGAGTGTGTGTGTGTGTGTGAGAGGGAGAGTGAGTGTGTGTGAGAGAGTGTGTGTGTGTGAGTGTGTGTGTGTGTGTGTGAGAGGGAGAGTGAGTGTGTGTTTGAGTATGTGTGTGTGTGTGTGTGTGTGTGTGTGTGTGTGTGTGTGTGTGACAGAATAGAAGTCTGATGGAGACTCACCGAGTTCACTCCTCCCGAATTAACCACTGAACAGATACTCCTCATGGTTGAGGCTCCATCTATCCCATTTTGAAAAGTGCGGCCTCTAAAATAAAAATCAGCATTAGTTCAGCAAACATGGGAGGCTGTTTGGATTGTGACTTCTGTGAATATTGATCTCAGGGGCTTCACAAACATGGAGATGGAGGTAAATACCTGCCGTATTTGTTCCTTCACTATCTCACTGTGGTACCTATGGTCAGGTGCTGGATTTCACGGGAGGTGAACACAAGGTATATACCACAGGGAATGAGTTATAGCCGGGGGCAAAGCGAAGGCTTATGTAAGGATGATATGTGAAGGCTCAGTTAGGGCACTTGAGGATTACAAGGTAGCCAGGAAAGACCTGAAGAGAGAGCTCAGAAGAGCCAGGAGGAGACATGAGAAGTTTAGGGTGTAGGTTTGCTCGCTGAGCTGTAGGCTTGATATCCAGACGTTTCATTACCTGGCTCGGTAACATCATCAGTGGCAACCTCCAAGTGAAGCGAAGCTGGTGTCTCCTGCTTTCTATTTATATCTTTCTCCATGAGAAGTTGTTGGGGGATAGGATCAGGGTAAACCCTAAGGCTTTCTATAGGTATTTAAGGAATAAAAGAATGACGAGAGTAAGATTAGGGCCAATCAAGGATAGAGTGGGAAGTTGTGTGTGGAGTCAGAGGAGATAGGGGAAGGACTTAGTGAATATTTTCTGACAGTATTCACTCTAGAAAATGACAATGTTGTCGAGGAGAATACTGAGATACAGGCTACTAGACCAGATTGAGGTTCACAAGGAGGAGGTGTTAGAAACCCTGCAGAGTGTGAAAATAGATAAGTCCCCTGGGCTGGATGGGATTTATCCTAGGATCCTCTGGGAAGCCAGGGAGGAGATTGCTGAGCCTTTGGCATTGATCTTTAAATCGCCATTATCTACAGGAATAGTGCCAGAGGACTGGAGGATAGCAAATGTGGTTCCTCTGTTCAAGAAGGGGAGTAGAGACAACCCTGGTAATTATAGACCAGTGAGCCTCACTTCAGTTGTTGGTAAAGTGTTGGAAAAGGTTATAACAGATAGGATTTATAATCATCTAGAAAAGAATAATTTGATTGGGGATAGTCAGCACGGTTTTGTGAAGGGTAGGTCGTGCCTCACAAACCTTACTGAGTTCTTTGAGAAAGTGACCAAACAGGTAGATGAGAGTAAACCGGTTGCTGTGGTGTATAGGATTTCAGCAAGGCGTTCGATAAGGTTCCCCACAGTGGGCTATTGTACAAAATGCAGAGGAATGGGATTGTGGGAGATATAGCAGTTTGGATCAGTGATTGGCTTGCTGAAAGAAGACAGAGGGTGGTGGTTAATGGGAAATGTTCATCCTGGAATCCAGTTACCAGTGGTGTACCGCAAGGGTCAGTGTTGGGTCCACTGCTGTTCGTCATTTTTATAAACGACCTGGATGAGGGCGTAGAAGGGGGGGTTAGTAAATTTGGAGACAACATTAAGGTCGGTGGAGTTGTGGATAGTGACGAAGGATGTTGTAGGTTACAGAGAGACATAGATAAGCTGCAGAGCTGGGCTGAGAGGTGGCAAATGGAGTTTAATGCGGACAAGTGTGAGGTGATTCACTTTGGTCGGAGTAACCGGAATGCAAAGTACTGGGCTAATGGTAAGATTCTTGGTAGTGTAGATGAGCAGAGAGATCTCGGTGTCCAGGTACACAGCTCCCTGAAAGTTGCCACCCAGACTGACAGGGTTGTTAAGAAGGCATACAGTGTTTTAGCTTTTATTAATAGAGGGATCGAGTTCCGGAACCAGGAGGTTATGCTGCAGCTGTACAAAACTCTGGTGTGGCCGCACTTGGAGTATTGTGTACAGTTCTGGTCACCGCATTATAAGAAGGATGTGGAAGCTTTGGAAAGGGTGCAGAGGAGATTTACTGGGATGTTGCCTGGTATGGAGGGAAGGTCTTACGAGGAAAGGCTGAGGAACTTGAGGCTGTTCTCGTTAGAGAGAAGAAGGTTGAGAGGTGACTTAATAGAGACATACAAGATAATCAGAGGGTTAGATAGAGTGGACAGGGAGAGCCTTTTTCCAAGTATGGTGATGGCGAGCACAAGGGGACATAACTTTAAATTGAGGGGTGATAGATATAGGACAGATGTCAGAGGTAGTTTCTTTACTCAGAGAGTAGTAAGGATATGGAATGCTTTGCCTGCAATGGTAGTAGATTTTCCAAGTTTAAGGGCATTTAAATGGTGATTGGACAGGGATACGGATGAGAATGGAGTAGTGTAGGTTAGATGGGCTTCAGATTGGTTCCACAGGCCAGCACAACATCGAGGGCTGAAGGGCCTGTACTGTGCTGTAATGTTCTAAAAAAAACAAAAAGTTTACAGCCCTCCAAGTCTGAACTGATCCAAATCCACTGTCTAAACCTGTCGCCCAATTCCTAAGCATCTGTATCCCTCTGCTCCCCACCTACTCATGCATCTGTCCAGATGCATTGTAAATGAATCTCCCGTGCCTGCCTCTGCTGGCAACGCATTCCAAACACCCACCACCCTCTGTGTGAAGTACTTACCGCGTGTATCCCCCTTAAACTTTCCACCTCTTACTTTGAAAGCATGACCTCTCGTTATTGAATCCTTCACCCTGGGAAAAAGCTTGTCTCTACCCACCCTGTCTATACCCTTCATGATTTTGTAAACCTCAATCAGGTCCCCCCTCAATCTCCTTTTTTCTAATGAAAACAATCCTAACCTACTCAACCTCTCTTCATAGCGAGCACCTTCCACACCAGGCAACATCCTCGTAAACCTTCTCTGCACCCTCTCCAAAGGGTCCACATCCTTTTGGTAATGTGGCGACCAGAATTATCCACAGTATTCCAAATGCGGCCGAACCAATGTCTTGTACAATTTTAACACGACCTGCCAGCTCTTATACTCAATACCCCGTCCGATGAAGCTAAGCGTACTATATGCCTTCTTGACCACTCTATCCACCTGTGCAGCAACCTTCAGGGTACAATGGACCTGCACTCCCAGATCTCTCTGCTCATCAACATTTCCCAAGGCTCTTCCATTCATTGTATAATTCGCTCTAGAATTAGTCTTGCCTAAATGCATCACCTCACATTTGCCTGGATTGAACTCCATCTGCCACGTCTCTGCCCAACTCTCCAGTCTATCTACATCCTCCTGTATTCTCTGACAGTCCCTTATGCTTTCTGCTACTCCACCAATCTTTGTGTCATCTGCAAACTTGCTGATCACACCAACAGTGCCCTCTTCCAGATCATTTATGTATATTATAAATGGCAGTGGCCCCAGCACTGACCCCTGGGGAACACCACGGGTCACCTTTCTCCATTTCGAGAAACTCCTTTCAACTACTATTCTCTGTCTCCTGTTGCTCAACCAGTTCTTTATCCACCTGCTAGAACACCCTGCACACCATGTGATTTCACTTTCTCTATTAGTCTACAATGGTTCTATGTTCTAAATCTCCTCTGCCCCGTCTCGAAAACTTCCACATCCTACGTTAATTCCTACAAGAATCCTACGTTTGACTCTGTATTCTGCATTCAAATTCGTCCTTCCAAAGTGAATTATTTCACACTTTTCCAGGTTGAACTCCATCTGCCACTTCCCATCCCAGCTCTGCATCCTGTCAGTGTCCCGGTGTAACCTACAACAGCCCTCCACACTTCCAAAACTCCACCAATCTTCATGTCATTGGCAAACTCACGAACCCACCCTTCCAAGACCCCTCACAAAGCCGTGCTGACTGTCTGTAATCAAACTACACTTTTCCAAATACTCATAAATCCTGTCTCTTAGAATCCTCTCCAATAATTTGCCACCACTGACATAAGACTGACTGGTCTGTAATTCCCTTTTCCGTTTCTTGAACAAGGGAATAACATTTGTCACCTTCCAATCATCTGGTACTACTCCAGTGGATAGTGAGGGTGCAAAGATTATTACCAAAGGCGCAGCAATCTCTTCCCTCACTTCCTGTAGTAATGGGTATATCCCATCTGGCCCAGGGGATTTATCGAGCCTTATATTTTTCAAAATTTCCAGCACATTCTCCTTCCTAACATCAACTGTTTGAGTGTATCAGCCTGTCCTCACAAACGACAAGGTCCCTCTCACGAGGGAATACTGAAGCAAAGTATTCATTAAGGCCCTCCCCTTCCTCTTCCCACTCCAGGTGCAAGTTCCCTCGACTATCCCTGATCGGCCCTACCCTCACTCTCGTTCCTCACGGAAGTAGAGAATGCCTGAGGGCTTGTCTTAATCACCAAGGCTTTCTGGTGCTCCCTTCACGCTCTCCGAAGGCCATCCTTCAGTTCCTTCCTGGTTACCGAGTGACCCATTACACCCCAGTCGGATCCCTGCCTCCTCAACTTTAGGTAAGGTTCCGTCTTCCTCTTGACTTGATGTTCCACATCCCTTGTTACCCAAGGTTCCTTCACTCTACATCCCTTCCTTGCCTCAGAGGGACAAACCTATCCAGCTCAATCAGCAAGTGCTCCCTAAACAACATTCACATTCTGTTGTGCATTTCCGTGGGAATATCTGCTCCCTGGTTAGGATCGTGAAAACCGTTGTACTTCCCCGTCCCCCAATTAAATACCTTCCCAGACTGTCTGCTCTTATCTCCCTCCCCCAATTAAATACCTTCCCATACTGTCTGCTCTTATCTCCCTCCCCCAATTAAATACCTTCCCATACTGTCTGCTCTTATCTCCCTCCCCCAATTAAATACCTTCCCATACTGTCTGCTCTTATCTCCCTCCCCCAATTAAATACCTTCCCATACTGTCTGCTCCTATCCCCCTCCCCCAAATAAATACCTTCCCATACTGTCTGCTCCTATCCCCCTCCCCCAATTAAATACCTTCCCATACTGTCTGCTCCTAGCCCCTTCCCCCAATGAAATACCTTCCCATACTGTCTGGTCCTAGCCCCGTCCCCAATTAAATACTTTCCCATACTGTCTGCTCCTATCCCCCTCCCCCAATTAAATACTTTCCCATACTGTCTGCTCCTATCCCCCTCCGCAATTAAATACCTTCCCATACTGTCTGCTCCTATCCCCATCCCCAATTAAATACCTTCCCATACTGTCTGCTCCTATCCCCCTCCCCCAATTAAATACCTTCCCATACTGTCTGCTCCTATCCCCCTCCCCCAATTAAATACCTTCCAATACTGTCTGCTCCTATCCCCCTCCCCCAATTAAATACCTTCCCATACTGTCTGCTCCTATCCCCTCCCCAATTAAATAACTTCCCATACAGTCTGCTCCGATCCCCCTCCCCCAATTAAATACCTTCCCATACTGTCTGCTCCTATCCCTCAACCCCACTTAACTACCTTCCCATACTGTCTGCTCCTATCCGCCTCCCCCAATTAAATACCTTCCCATACAATCTGCTCCGAACCCCCTCCACAATTAAATACTTTCCCATACGGTCTCGTCCTATCCCCCTCCCCAATTAAATACCTTCCCATACTGTCTGCTCTTATCCCCCTCGCCCAATTAATTACCTTCCCATGCTGTCTGCTCCTATCGCCCCTCCCCCAATTAAATACCTTCCCATACTGACTGCTCCTATCCCCCTCCCAAATTAAATACCTTCCCATACTGTCTGCTCCTATCCCCCTCCCCCAATTAAATACCTTCCCATACTGTCTGCTCCTATCCCCCTCCCCCAATTAAATACCTTCCCATACTGTCTGCTCCTGTCACCCTCCCCCAATTAAATACCTTCCTGTACTGTCTGCTCCTATACCCCTCCCCCAATTAAATACCTTCCCATATTGTCTGCTCCTATCCCCCTCCCCAATTAAATACCTTCACACACTGTCTGCTCCTATCCGCCTCTCCAAATAAAGGCCTTCCCATACTGTCTGCTCCTATCCCACTCCCCCAATTAAATGTCTTCCCACAGTCTGCTCCTATCCCCCTCCCCAATTAAATACCTTCCCATACTGTCTGCTCCTATCCCCCTCCCAAAATTAAATACCTTCCCGTACTGTCTGCTCCTATCCCACTCCCCCAATTAAATACCTTCCCATACTGTCTGCTCCTATCCCCCTCCCCTGTCAAATACCTTCCCATACTGTCTGCTCCTATCGCCCCACCCCCAATTAAATACCTTCCCATACTGTCTGCTCCTATCCCCCTCCCCCAATTAAATACCTTCCCATACTGTCTGCTCCTATCCCCCTCCCCAATTAAATACTTTCCCATACGGTCTGCTCCTATCCCCCTCCCCAATTAAATACCTTCCCATACTGTCTGCTCCTATCCCCCTCCCCTGTCAAATACCTTCCCATACTGTCTGCTCCTATCGCCCCTCCCCCAATTGAATACCTTCCCATACTGTCTGCTCCTATCCCCCTCCCCAATTAAATAGCTTCCCATACTGTCTGCTCCTATCCCCCTCCCGCAATTAAATACCTTCCCATACTGTATGCTCCTCTCCCCCTCCCCAATTAAATACCTTCCCATACTGTCTGCTCCTATCGCCCCTACCTCAATTAAATACCTTCCCATACTGTCTGCTCCTATCCCCCTACCCAAATTAAATGCTTTCCCACACTGTCAGCTCCTATCCCCCTGCACAATTAAATACCTTCCCATACTGTCTGCTCCTCTCCCCCTCCCCAATTAAATACCTTCCCATACTGTCTGCTCCTATAGCCCCTACCTCAATTAAATACCTTCCCATACTGTCTGCTCCTATCCCCCTACCCAAATTAAATGCTTTCCCACACTGTCAGCTCCTATCCCCCTGCACAATTAAATACATTCCCATACTGTCTGCTCCTATCCCCCTCCCGCAGTTAAATACCTTCCCATACTGTCTGCTCCTATCCCCCTCCACCAACTAAATACATTCCCATACTGTCTGCTCCTATCCCCCTCCCACAATGAAATACCTTCCCATACTGTCTGCTCCTATCCCCCTCCCCCAATGAAATACCTTCCCATACTGTCTGCTCCTGTCCCCCTCCCCCAATTAAATACCTTCCTGTACTGTCTGCTCCTATACCCCTCCCCAATTAAATACATTCCCATACTGTCTGCTCCTATCCCCTCCCCAATTAAATACCTACCCATACTGTCTGCTCCGAACCCCCTCCCCAATTAAATACTTTCCCATCCGGTCTGGTTCTATCACCCTCCCCAATTAAATACCTTCCCATACTGTCTGCTCCTATCCCCCTCCCCAATTAAATACCTTCCCATACTGTCAGCTCCTGTCCCTCTCCCCCAATTAAATACCTTCCCATACTGTCTGCTCCTATACCCCTCCCCAATTAAATACCTTCCTATACTGTCTGCTCCTACCCCCCACCCCCAATTAAATACCTTCCCATACGGTCTGCTCCTATCGCCCATCCCCCAATTAAATACCTTCCCATACTGTCTGCTCCTATCCCCCTCCCCCAATTAAATACCTTCCCATACTGTCTGCTCCTGTCACCCTCCCCCAATTAAATACCTTCCTGTACTGTCTGCTCCTATACCCCTCCCCAATTAAATACCTTCCCATACTGTCTGCTCCTATCGCCCCTCTCCCAATTAAAGACCTTCCCATACTGTCTGCTCCTATCGCCCCTCACCCAATTAAATACCTTCGCATACTGTCTGCTCCTATCCCCCACCCCCAATTAAATACCTTCCCATACTGTCTCCTCCTATCCCCCACCCCCAATTAAATGTCTTCCCACAGTCTGCTCCTATCCCCCTCCCCAATTAAATACCTTCCCATACTGTCTGCTCCTATCCCCCTCCCAAAATTAAATACCTTCCCATACTGTCTGCTCCTATCCCCCACCCCCAATTAAATACCTTCCCATACTGTCTCCTCCTATCCCCCACCCCCAATTAAATACCTTCCCATACTGTCTGCTCCTATCCCCCTCCCAAAATTAAATACCTTCCCATACTGTCTGCTCCTATCCCCCTCCCCAATTAAATACCTTCCCATACTGTCTGCTCCTATCGCCCCTCACCCAATTAAATATCTTCCCATACTGTCTGCTCCTATCGCCCCTCTCCCAATTAAAGACCTTCCCATACTGTCTGCTCCTATCCCCCTCCCCCAATTAAATACCTTCCCATACTGACTGCTCCTATCGCCCCTCTCCCAATTAAAGACCTTCCCATACTGACTGCTCCTATCCCCCACCCCCAATTAAATACCTTCCCATACTGTCTGCTCCTATCCCCCACCCCCAATTAAATACCTTCCCATACTGTCTGCTCCTATCCCACTCCCCCAATTAAATACCTTCCCATACTGTCTGCTCCTATCCCCCTCCCCAATTAAATGCCTTCCCATACTGTCTGCTCCTATCCCACTCCCCCAATTAAATGTCTTCCCACAGTCTGCTCCTATCCCCCTCCCCAATTAAATACCTTCCCATACTGTCTGCTCCTATCCCCCTCCCAAAATTAAATACCTTCCCATACTGTCTGCTCCTATCCCCCACCCCCAATTAAATACCTTCCCATACTGTCTGCTCCTATCCGCCTCCCCAATTAAATGTCTTCCCACACTGTCTGCTCCTATCCCCATCCCCAATTAAATACCTTCCCATACTGTCTGCTCCTATCCCCATCCCCAATTAAATACCTTCCCATACTGTCTGCTCCTATCCCCCTCCCCCAATTAAATACCTTCCTGTACTGTCTGCTCCTATACCCCTCCCCAATTAAATACCTTCCCATACTGTCTGCTCCTATCCCCCGCCCCAATTAAATACCTTCACCTACTGTCAGCTTCTATCCACCTCCCCCAATTAAATGCCTTCCCATATTGTCTGCTCCTATCCACCTCCCCAGTCAAATACCTTCCCCTACTGCCAGCTCCTGTCCCCCACCCCCAATTAAATACCTTCCCATACTGTCTGCTCCTATCCCCCTCCCCCTGCCAAATAAATACCTTCCCATACTGTCTGCCCTTATCCCCCTCCCCCTCCCCCAAATAAATACCTTGCCATACTGTCTGCTCCTATCCCCCTCCCCCAATTAAATACATTCCCATACTGTCTGCTCCAATGCCCCTCCCAAATTAAATACCTTCCCATACTGTCTGCTCCTGTCCCCCTCCCCCAATTAAATACCTTCACATACTGTCTGCTCCTCCCCCTCCCCAATTAAATATCTTCCCATACTGTCTGCTCCTATCCCCCTCCCCCAATTAAATACCTTCCCATACTGTCTGCTCCTATCCCCCTCCCCAATTAAATACCTTCCCATACTGTCTGCTCCTATCCCCCTCCCCAATTAAATACCTTCCCATACTGTCTGCTCCTATCCCCCTCCCCCAATTAAATACCTTCCCATACTGTCTGCTCCTATCCCCCTCCCCCAATTAAATACCTTCCCATACTGTCTGCTCCTCTCCCCCTCCCCAAATACCTTCCCATACTGACTGCTCCTATCGCCCCTCCCCCAATTAAATACCTTCCCATACTGTCTGCTCCTATCCCCCTCCCAAATTAAATACCTTCCAATACTGTCTGCTCCTATCCCCCTCCCCAATTAAATACCTTCCCATACTGACTGCTCCTATCGCCCCTCCCCCAATTAAATACCTTCCCATACTGTCTGCTCCTATCACCCTCCCCAATTAAATACCTTCCCATACTGTCTGCTCCTATCCCCCTCCCCCAATTAAATACCTTCCCCTACTGTCTGCCCCTATCCCCCTCACCAATTAAATACCTTCCCATACTGTCTGCTCCTATCCCCCTCCCCCAGTTAAATACCTTCCCATACTGTCTGCTCCTATCCCCCTCCCACAATGAAATACCTTCCCATACTGTCTGCTCCTATCCCCCTCCCCCAATGAAATACCTTCCCATACTGTCTGCTCCTGTCCCCCTCCCCCAATTAAATACCTTCCTGTACTGTCTGCTCCTATACCCCTCCCCAATTAAATACATTCCCATACTGTCTGCTCCTATCCCCTCCCCAATTAAATACCTACCCATACTGTCTGCTCCGAACCCCCTCCCCAATTAAATACTTTCCCATCCGGTCTGGTTCTATCACCCTCCCCAATTAAATACCTTCCCATACTGTCTGCTCCTATCCCCCTCCCCAATTAAATACCTTCCCATACTGTCAGCTCCTGTCCCTCTCCCCCAATTAAATACCTTCCCATACTGTCTGCTCCTATACCCCTCCCCAATTAAATACCTTCCTATACTGTCTGCTCCTACCCCCCACCCCCAATTAAATACCTTCCCATACGGTCTGCTCCTATCGCCCATCCCCCAATTAAATACCTTCCCATACTGTCTGCTCCTATCCCCCTCCCCCAATTAAATACCTTCCCATACTGTCTGCTCCTGTCACCCTCCCCCAATTAAATACCTTCCTGTACTGTCTGCTCCTATACCCCTCCCCAATTAAATACCTTCCCATACTGTCTGCTCCTATCCCCCACCCCCAATTAAATACCTCCCCATACTGTCTGCTCCTATCCCACTCCCCCAATTAAATACCTTCCCAGACTGTCTGCTCCTATCCCCCTCCCCAATTAAATGCCTTCCCCTACTGTCAGCTTCTATCCACCTCCCCCAATTAAATGCCTTCCCATACTGTCTGCTCCTATCCCACTCCCCCAATTAAATGTCTTCCCACAGTCTGCTCCTATCCCCCTCCCCAATTAAATACCTTCCCATACTGTCTGCTCCTATCCCCCTCCCAAAATTAAATACCTTCCCATACTGTCTGCTCCTATCCCCCACCCCCAATTAAATACCTTCCCATACTGTCTGCTCCTATCCCCCACCCCCAATTAAATACCTTCCCATACTGTCTGCTCCTATCCCCCTCCCAAAATTAAATACCTTCCCATACTGTCTGCTCCTATCCCCCTCCCCAATTAAATACCTTCCCATACTGTCTGCTCCTATCGCCCCTCACCCAATTAAATACCTTCCCATACTGTCTGCTCCTATCGCCCCTCTCCCAATTAAAGACCTTCCCATACTGTCTGCTCCTATCCCCCTCCCCCAATTAAATACCTTCCCATACTGACTGCTCCTATCCCCGTCCCCCAATTAAATACCTTCCCATACTGTCTGCTCCTAACCCCCTCCACAAATTAAATACCTTCCCACACTATCAGCTCCGATCCCCCTCCCCCAATTAAATACCTTCCCATACTGTCTGCTCCTATCCCCTCCCCAATTAAATACCTTCACAGACTGTCTGCTCCTATCCCCCTTCCCAATCAAATGACTTCCCATACTGTCTGCTCCTATCCCCCTCCCCAATTAAATACCTTCCCATACTGTCTGCTCCTATCGCCCCTCCCCCAATTAAATACCTTCCCATACTGTCTGCTCCTATCCCCCTCCCCAAATAAATACCTTCCCATACTGTCTGCTCCTATCCCCCTCCCCCAATTAAATACCTTCCCATACTGTCTGCTCCTATCCCCCTCCCCAATTAAATACCTTCACACACTGTCTGCTCCTATCCCCCTCCCCCAATTAAATACCTTCCAATACTGTCTGCTCCTATCCCCCTCCCCCAATTAAATACCTTCCCATACTGTCTGCTCCTATCCCTCAACCCCACTTAAATACCTTCCCATACTGTCTGCTCCTATCCGCCTCCCCCAATTAAATACCTTCCCATACAATCTGCTCCGAACCCCCTCCCCAATTAAATACTTTCCCATACGGTCTCGTCCTATCCCCCTCCCCAATTAAATACCTTCCCATACTGTCTGCTCTTATCCCCCTCCCCCAATTAATTACCTTCCCATACTGTCTGCTCCTATCCCCCTCCCCCAATTAAATACCTTCCCATACTGTCTGCTCCTATCCCCCTCCCCCAATTAAATACCTTCCCATACTGTCTGCTCCTGTCACCCTCCCCCAATTAAATACCTTCCTGTACTGTCTGCTCCTATACCCCTCCCCCAATTAAATACCTTCCCATACTGTCTGCTCCTATCCCATAGAACATAGAACATAGAACATAGAACATAGAAGGATACAGCGCAGTACAGGCCCTTCGCCCTCGATGTTGCGCCGACCGAATCCTACCTAACCTATACTAGCCCAATAACTTCCAAATGCCTATCCAATGCCCGCTTAAATGACCATAAAGAAGGAGAGTTCACCACTGATACGGGCAGGGCATTCCATGAACTCACAACCCGCTGTGTGAAGAATCTACCCCTAACATCTGTCCTATACCTACCACCCCTTAATTTAAAGCTATGTCCCCTAGTAACGCCTGACTCCATTAGCGGTAAAAGGTTCTTAGTATCTACCCTATCTAAACCCCTAATCATCTTATACACTTCTATCAGATCTCCCCTAAACCTTCTCTTCTCCAATGAGAACAGTCCCAAGTGCCTCAGCCTTTCCTCATAAGATTTTCCTACCATTCCAGGCAACATCCTGGTAAACCTCCTCTGCACTCGTTCTAAAGCTTCCACATCCTTCCTATAGTATGGCGACCAAAACTGCACACAATACTCCAGATGAGGCCGCACCAGAGTCTTATACAACTACAACATGCACTCCCCCAATTAAATACCTTCCCATACTGTCTGCTCCTATCCCCCTCCCCAATTAAATACCTTCCCCTACTGTCAGCTTCTATCCAACTCCCCCAATTAAATACCTTCCCATACTGTCTGCTCCTATCCCCCTCCCCAATTAAATACCTTCCCATACTGTCTGCTCCTATCCCCCTCCCCCAATTAAATACCTTCCCATACTGTCTGCTCCTATCCCCCTCCCCCAATTAAATACCTTCCCATACTGTCTGCTCCTCTCCCCCTCCCCAAATACCTTCCCATACTGACTGCTCCTATCGCCACTCCCCCAATTAAATACCTTCCCATACTGTCTGCTCCTATCCCCCTCCCAATTAAATACCTTCCAATACTGTCTGCTCCTATCCCCCTCCCCAATTAAATACCTTCCCATACTGACTGCTCCTATCGCCCCTCCCCCAATTAAATACCTTCCCATACTGTCTGCTCCTATCACCCTCCCCAATTAAATACCTTCCATACTGTCTGCTCCTATCCCCCTCCCCCAATTAAATACCTTCCTGTACTGTCTGCTCCTATCACCCTCCCCAATTAAATACCTTCCCATACTGTCTGCTCCTATCCCCCTCCCCCAATTAAATACCTTCCCCTACTGTCTGCTCCTATCCCCCTCACCAATTAAATACCTTCCCATACTGTCTGCTCCTATCCCCCTCCCCCAGTTAAATACCTTCCCATACTGTCTGCTCCTATCCCCCTCCACCAATTAAATACCTTCCCATCCTGTCTGCTCCTATCCCCCTCCCACAATTAAATACCTTCCCATACTGTCTGCTCCTATCCCCCTCCCCCAATTAAATACCTTCCCATACTGTCTGCTCCTGTCCCCCTCCCCCAATTAAATACCTTCCTGTACTGTCTGCTCCTATACCCCTCCCCAATTAAATACATTCCCATACTGTCTGCTCCTATCCCCTCCCCAATTAAATACCTACCCATACTGTCTGCTCCGATCCCCCTCCCCAATTAAATACTTTCCCATACTGTCTGCTTCTATCCCCCTCCCCAATTAAATACCTTCCCATACTGTCTGCTCCTATCCCCCTCCCCAATTAAATACCTTCCCATACTGTCAGCTCCTATCCCCCTCCCCCAATTAAATACCTTCCCATACTGTCTGCTCCTATACCCCTCCCCAATTAAATACCTTCCCATACTGTCTGCTCCTATCCCCCACCCCCAATTAAATACCTTCCCATACGGTCTGCTCCTATCCCCCATCCCCCAATTAAATACCTTCCCATACTGTCTGCTCCTATCCCCCTCCCCCAATTAAATACCTTCCCATACTGTCTGCTCCTGTCACCCTCCCCCAATTAAATACCTTCCTGTACTGTCTGCTCCTATACCCCTCCCCAATTAAATACCTTCCCATACTGTGTGCTCCTATCCCCCACCCCAATTAAATACCTTCCCATACTGTCTGCTCCTATCCCACTCCCCCAATTAAATACCTTCCCAGACTGTCTGCTCCTATCCCCCTCCCCAATTAAATACCTTCCCCTACTGTCTGCTCCTATCCACCTCCCCCAATTAAATACCTTCCCATACTGTCTGCTCCTATCCCCCTCCCCCAATTAAATACCTTCCCATACTGTCTGCTCCTATCCCCCTCCCAAATTAAATACCTTCCCATACTGTCTGCTCCTATACCCCACCCCCAATTAAATACCTTCCCAAACTGTCTGCTCCTATCCCCCTCCCAAATTAAATACCTTCCCATACTGTCTGCTCCTATCCCCCTCCCCAATTAAATACCTTCCCATACTGTCTGCTCCTATCGCCCCTCCCCAATTAAATACCTTCCCATACTGTCTGCTCCTATCCCCCTCCCCAATTAAAGACCTTCCCATACTGTCTGCTCCTATCCCCCTCCCCCAATTAAATACCTTCCCATACTGTCTGCTCCTATCGCCCCTCTCCCAATTAAAGACCTTCCCATACTGTCTGCTCCTATCCCCCTCCCCCAATTAAAGACCTTCCCATACTGTCTGCTCCTATCGCCCCTCCCCAATTAAATACCTTCCCATACTGACTGCTCCTATCCCCCTCTCCCAATTAAAGACCTTCCCATACTGTCTGCTCCTATCCCCCTCCCCCAATTAAATACCTTCCCATACTGACTGCTCCTATCGCCCCTCTCCCAATTAAAGACCTTCCCATACTGACTGCTCCTATCCCCCTCCCCCAATTAAATACCTTCCCATACTGTCTGCTCCTATCCCCCTCCCCCAATTAAATACCTTCCCATACTGTCTGCTCCTATCCCCCTCCACAAATTAAATACCTTCCCATACTGTCTGCTCCGATCCCCCTCCCCCAATTAAATACCTTCCCATACTGTCTGCTCCTATCCCCCTCCCCAATTAAATACCTTCCCAGACTGTCTGCTCCTATCCCCCTCCCCAATTAACTACCTTCCCATACTGTCTGCTCCTATCCCCCTCCCCAATTAAATACCTTCCCATACTGTCTGCTCCTATCCCCCTCCCCCAATTAAATACCTTCCCATACTGTCTGCTCCTATCGCCCCTCCCCCAATTAAATACCTTCCCATACTGTCTGCTCCTATCCCCCTCCCCAATTAAATACCTTCCCCTACTGTCAGCTTCTATCCCCCTCCCCCAATTAAATGCCTTCCCATACTGTCTGCTCCTATCCCACTCCCCCAATTAAATACCTTCCCATACTGTCTGCTCCAATCCCCCTCCCCCAATTAAATACCTTCCCATACTGTCTGCTCCTATCCCCCTCCCCCAATTAAATACCTTCCCATACTGTCTGCTCCTATCGCCCTCCCCCAATTAAATACCTTCCCATACTGACTGCTCCTATCCCCCTCCCAAATTAAATACCTTCCCATACTGTCTGCTCCTATCCCCCTCCCCCAATTAAATACCTTCCCATACTGTCTGCTCCTATCCCCCTCCCCAAATTAAATACCTTCACATACTGTCTGCTCCTATCCCCCTCCCCAATTTAATACCTTCCCATACTGTCTGCTCCTATCCCCCTCCCCAATTAAATACCTTCCCATACTGTCTGCTCCTATCCCCCTCCCCAATTAAATACCTTCCCATACTGTCTGCTCCTATCCCCCTCCCCAATTAAATACCTTCCCATACTGTCTGCTCCTATCGCCCCTCCCCAATTAAATACCTTCCCATACTGTCTGCTCCTATCCCCCTCCCGCAATTAAATACCTTCCCACACTGTCTGCTCCTATCCCCCTCCCCAATTAAATACCTTCCCATACTGTCTGCTCCTATCGCCCCTCCCCAATTAAATACCTTCCCATACTGTCTGCTCCTATCCCCCTCCCCAAATTAAATACCTTCCCACACTGTCTGCTCCTATCCCCCTCCACAATTAAATACCTTCCCATACTGTCTGCTCCTATCCCCCTCCCCAATTAAATACCTTCCCATACTGTCTGCTCCTATCCCCCTCCCCCAATTAAATACCTTCCCATACTGTCTGCTCCTATCCCCCTCCCCCAATTAAATACCTTCCCATACTGTCTGCTCCTGTCCCCCTCCCCCAATTAAATACCTTCCCATACTGTCTGCTCCTAACCCCCTCCCCAATTAAATACCTTCCCATACTGTCTGCTCGTATCCCCCTCCCCCAATTAAATACCTTCCCATACTGTCTGCTCGTATCCCCCTCCCCCAATTAAATACCTTCCCATACTGTCTGCTCCGAACCCCCTCCCCAATTAAATACCTTCCCATACTGTCTGCTCCTATCCCCCACCCCAATTAAATACCTTCCCATACTGTCTGCTCCTATCCCCATCCCCAATTAAATACCTTCCCATACTGTCTGCTCCTATCCCCCTCCCCCAATTAAATACCTTCCCATACTGTCTGCTCCTATCCCCCACCCCAATTAAATACCTTCCCATACTGTCTGCTCCTATCCCCTCCCCCAATTAAATACCTTCCCATACTGTCTGCTCCTATCCCCCTCCCCCAATTAAATACCTTCCCCTACTGTCTGCTCCTATCCCCCTCACCAATTAAATACCTTCCCATACTGTCTGCTCCTATCCCCCTCCCCCAGTTAAATACCTTCCCATACTGTCTGCTCCTATCCCCCTCCACCAATTAAATACCTTCCCATCCTGTCTGCTCCTATCCCCCTCCCACAATTAAATACCTTCCCATACTGTCTGCTCCTATCCCCCTCCCCCAATGAAATACCTTCCCATACTGTCTGCTCCTGTCCCCCTCCCCCAATTAAATACCTTCCTGTACTGTCTGCTCCTATACCCCTCCCCAATTAAATACCTTCCCATACTGTCTGCTCCTATCCCCTCCCCAATTAAATACCTTCCCATACTGTCTGCTCCGATCCCCCTCCCCAATTAAATACCTTCCCATCCTGTCTGCTCCTATCCCCCTCCCCAATTAAATACCTTCCCATACTGTCTGCTCCTATCCCCCTCCCCAATTAAATACCTTCCCATACTGTCAGCTCCTATCCCCCTCCCCCAATTAAATACCTTCCCATACTGTCTGCTCCTATACCCCTCCCCAATTAAATACCTTCCATACTGTCTGCTCCTACCCCCTCCCCCAATTAAATACCTTCCCATACTGTCTGCTCCTATCGCCCTCCCCCAATTAAATACCTTCCCATACTGTCTGCTCCTATCCCCCTCCCCCAATTAAATACCTTCCCATACTGTCTGCTCCTGTCCCCCTCCCCCAATTAAATACCTTCCCATACTGTCTGCTCCTATACCCCTCCCCAATTAAATACCTTCCCATACTGTGTGCTCCTATCCCCCTCCCCCAATTAAATACCTTCCCATACTGTCTGCTCCTATCCCACTCCCCCAATTAAATACCTTCCCAGACTGTCTGCTCCTATCCCCCTCCCCAATTAAATACCTTCCCCTACTGTCTGCTCCTATCCACCTCCCCCAATTAAATACCTTCCCATACTGTCTGCTCCTATCCCCCTCCCCCAATTAAATACCTTCCCACAGTCTGCTCCTATCCCCCTCCCCAATTAAATACCTTCCCATACTGTCTGCTCCTATCCCCCTCCCCAAATTAAATACCTTCCCATACTGTCTGCTCCTATCCCCCTCCCCCAATTAAATACCTTCCCAAACTGTCTGCTCCTATCCCCCTCCCCCAATTAAATACCTTCCCATACTGTCTGCTCCTATCCCCCTCCCAAAATTAAATACCTTCCCATACTGTCTGCTCCTATCCCCCTCCCCAATTAAATACCTTCCCATACTGTCTGCTCCTATCGCCCCTCCCCCAATTAAATACCTTCCCATACTGACTGCTCCTATCCCCCTCCCCAATTAAATACCTTCCCATACTGTCTGCTCCTATCCCCCTCCCCCAATTAAATACCTTCCCATACTGTCTGCTCCTATCCCCCTCCCCCAATTAAAGACCTTCCCATACTGTCTGCTCCTATCCCCCTCCCCCAATTAAAGACCTTCCCATACTGTCTGCTCCTATCCCCCTCACCCAATTAAATACCTTCCCATACTGACTGCTCCTATCGCCCCTCTCCCAATTAAAGACCTTCCCATACTGTCTGCTCCTATCCCCCTCCCCCAATTAAATACCTTCCCATACTGTCTGCTCCTATCGCCCCTCTCCCAATTAAAGACCTTCCCATACTGACTGCTCCTATCCCCCTCCCCCAATTAAATACCATCCCATACTGTCTGCTCCTATCCCCTCCCCCAATTAAATACCTTCCCATACTGTCTGCTCCTATCCCCCTCCACAATTAAATACCTTCCCATACTGTCTGCTCCGATCCCCCTCCCCAATTAAATACCTTCCCATACTGTCTGCTCCTATCCCCCTCCCCAATTAAATACCTTCCCAGACTGTCTGCTCCTATCCCCCTTCCCAATTAACTACCTTCCCATACTGTCTGCTCCTATCCCCCTCCCCAATTAAATACCTTCCCATACTGTCTGCTCCTATCCCCCTCCCCCAATTAAATACCTTCCCATACTGTCTGCTCCTATCGCCCCTCCCCCAATTAAATACCTTCCCATACTGTCTGCTCCTATCCCCCTCCCCAATTAAATACCTTCCCCTACTGTCTGCTCCTATCCACCTCCCCCAATTAAATGCCTTCCCATACTGTCTGCTCCTATCCCACTCCCCCAATTAAATACCTTCCCATACTGTCTGCTCCTATCCCCCTCCCCCAATTAAATACCTTCCCATACTGTCTGCTCCTATCCCCCTCCCCCAATTAAATACCTTCCCATACTGTCTGCTCCTATCCCCTCCCCCAATTAAATACCTTCCCATACTGTCTGCTCCTATCCCCCTCCCAAATTAAATACCTTCCCATACTGTCTGCTCCTATCCCCCTCCCCCAATTAAATACCTTCCCATACTGTCTGCTCCTACCCCCTCCCCAAATTAAATACCTTCACATACTGTCTGCTCCTATCCCCCTCACCCAATTAAATACCTTCCCATACTGTCTGCTCCTATCCCCCTCCCCAATTAAATACCTTCCCATACTGTCTGCTCCTATCCCCCTCCCGCAATTAAATACCTTCCCATACTGTCTGCTCCTCTCCCCCTCCCCAATTAAATACCTTCCCATACTGTCTGCTCCTATCCCCCTCCCCAATTAAATACCTTCCCATACTGTCTGCTCCTATCCCCCTCCCCAATTAAATACCTTCCATACTGTCTGCTCCTATCCCCCCCCCAATTAAATACCTTCCCATACTGTCTGCTCCTATCGCCCCTCCCCAATTAAATACCTTCCCATACTGTCTGCTCCTATCCCCCTCCCCAAATTAAATACCTTCCCATACTGTCTGCTCCTATCCCCCTCCACAATTAAATACCTTCCCATACTGTCTGCTCCTATCCCCCTCCCCAATTAAATACCTTCCCATACTGTCTGCTCCTATCCCCCTCCCCCAATTAAATACCTTCCCATACTGTCTGCTCCTATCCCCCTCCCCCAATTAAATACCTTCCCATACTGTCTGCTCCTGTCCCCCTCCCCCAATTAAATACCTTCCCATACTGTCTGCTCCGATCCCCCTCCCCAATTAAATACCTTCCCATACTGTCTGCTCCTATCCCCCTCCCCCAATTAAATACCTTCCCATACTGTCTGCTCCTATCCCCCTCCCCCAATTAAATACCTTCCCATACTGTCTGCTCCTATCCCCCTCCCCAATTAAATACCTTCCCATACTGTCTGCTCCTATCCCCCTCCCCCAATTAAATACCTTCCCATACTGTCTGCTCCTATCCCCTCCCCAATTAAATACCTTCCCATACTGTCTGCTCCTATCCCCCTCCCCCAATTAAATACCTTCCCATACTGTCTGCTCCTATCCCCCTCCCCCAATTAAATACCTTCCCATACTGTCTGCTCCTATCCCCTCCCCCAATTAAATACCTTCCCATACTGTCTGCTCCTATCCCCCTCCCCAATTAAATACCTTCCCATACTGTCTGCTCCTATCCCCCTCCCCCAATTAAATACCTTCCCATACTGTCTGCTCCTATCCCCCTCCCCCAATTAAATACCTTCCCATACTGTCTGCTCCTATCCCCCTCCCCAATTAAATACCTTCCCATACTGTCTGCTCCTATCCCCCTCCCCAATTAAATTCCTTCCCATACTGTCTGCTCCTATCCCCCTCCCCAATTAAATACCTTCCCATACTGTCTGCTCCTATCCCCCTCCCCAATTAAATACCTTCCATACTGTCTGCTCCTATCCCCCTCCCCCAATTAAATACCTTCCCATACTGTCTGCTCCTATCCCCTCCCCAATTAAATACCTTCCCATACTGTCTGCTCCTATCCCCATCCCCAATTAAATACCTTCCATACTGTCTGCTCCTATCCCCCTCCCCCAATTAAATACCTTCCAGTACTGTCTGCTCCTATCCCCCTCCCCAATTAAATACCTTCCCATACTGTCTGCTCCTATCCCCCTCCCCCAATTAAATACCTTCCCATACTGTCTGCTCCTATCCCCCGCCCCAATTAAATACCTTCCCCTACTGTCTGCTCCTATCCCCCTCCCCCAATTAAATACCTTCCCATACTGTCTGCTCCTATCCCCCTCCCCAATTAAATACCTTCCCATACTGTCTGCTCCTATCCCCCTCCCCCAATTAAATACCTTCCCATACTGTCTGCTCCTATCCCCCTCCCCCAATTAAATACCTTCCCATACTGTCTGCTCCTATCCCCCTCCCCCAATTAAATACCTTCCCATACTGTCTGCTCCTATCCCCCTCCCCAATTAAATACCTTCCCATACTGTCTGCTCCTATCCCCCTCCCCAATTAAATACCTTCCCATACTGTCTGCTCCTATCCCCCTCCCCAATTAAATACCTTCCCATACTGTCTGCTCCTATCCCCCTCCCCAATTAAATACCTTCCCATACTGTCTGCTCCTATCCCCCTCCCCCAATTAAATACCTTCCCATACTGTCTGCTCCTATCCCCCTCCCCCAATTAAATACCTTCCCATACTGTCTGCTCCTATCCCCCTCCCCAATTAAATACCTTCCCATACTGTCTGCTCCTATCCCCCTCCCCCAATTAAATACCTTCCCATACTGTCTGCTCCTATCCCCCTCCCCAATTAAATACCTTCCCATACTGTCTGCTCCTATCCCCCTCCCCAATTAAATACCTTCCCATACTGTCTGCTCCTATCCCCCTCCCCAATTAAATACCTTCCCATACTGTCTGCTCCTATCCCCCTCCCAATTAAATACCTTCCCATACTGTCTGCTCCTATCCCCCTCCCCCAATTAAATACCTTCCATACTGTCTGCTCCTATCCCCCTCCCCCAATTAAATACCTTCCCATACTGTCTGCTCCTATCCCCCTCCCCCAATTAAATACCTTCCCATACTGTCTGCTCCAATGCCCCTCCCCAATTAAATACCTTCCCATACTGTCTGCTCCTATCCCCTCCCCAATTAAATACCTTCCCATACTGTCTGCTCCTATCCCCCTCCCCCAATTAAATACCTTCCCATACTGTCTGCTCCTATCCCCCTCCCAAATTAAATACCTTCCCATACTGTCTGCTCCTATCCCCCTCCCCCAATTAAATACCTTCCCATACTGTCTGCTCCTATCCCCCTCCCCAAATTAAATACCTTCCCATACTGTCTGCTCCTATCCCCCTCCCCCAATTAAATACCTTCCCATACTGTCTGCTCCTATCCCCCTCCCCCAATTAAATACCTTCCCATACTGTCTGCTCCTATCCCCCTCCCCCAATTAAATACCTTCCCATACTGTCTGCTCCTATCCCCCTCCCCCAATTAAATACCTTCCCATACTGTCTGCTCCTATCCCCCTCCCCAATTAAATACCTTCCATACTGTCTGCTCCTATACCCCTCCCCAATTAAATACCTTCCCATACTGTCTGCTCCTAACCCCCTCCCCCAATTAAATACCTTCCCATACTGTCTGCTCCTATCCCCCTCCCCAATTAAATACCTTCCCATACTGTCTGCTCCTATCCCCCTCCCCCAATTAAATACCTTCCCATACTGTCTGCTCCTATCCCCCTCCCCAATTAAATACCTTCCCATACTGTCTGCTCCTATCCCCCTCCCCCAATTAAATACCTTCCCATACTGTCTGCTCCTATCCCCCTCCCCAATTAAATACCTTCCCATACTGTCTGCTCCTATCCCCCTCTCCAAATAAATACCTTCCCATACTGTCTGCTCCGATCCCCCTCCCCCAATTAAATACCTTCCCATACTGTCTGCTCCTATCCCCCTCCCCAATTAAATACCTTCCCATACTGTCTGCTCCTATCCCCCTCCCCAATTAAATACCTTCCCATACTGTCTGCTCCTATCCCCCTCCCCAATTAAATACCTTCCCATACTGTCTGCTCCTATCCCCCTCCCCAATTAAATACCTTCCCATACTGTCTGCTCCTATCCCCCTCCCCAATTAAATACCTTCCCATACTGTCTGCTCCTATCCCCCTCCCCCAATTAAATACCTTCCCATACTGTCTGCTCCTATCCCCCTCCCCAATTAAATACCTTCCCATACTGTCTGCTCCTATCCCCCTCCCCAAGTTAAATACCTTCCCATACTGTCTGCTCCTATCCCCCTCCCCAATTAAATACCTTCCCATACTGTCTGCTCCTATCCCCTCCCCAATTAAAAACCTTCCCATACTGTCTGCTCCTATCCCCCTCCCCCAATTAAATACCTTCCCATACTGTCTGCTCCTATCCCCCTCTCCAATTAAATACCTTCCCATACTGTCTGCTCCTATCCCCTCCCCAATTAAATACCTTCCCATACTGTCTGCTCCTATCCCCCTCCCCCAATTAAATACCTTCCCATACTGTCTGCTCCTATCCCCCTCCCCAATTAAATACCTTCCCATACTGTCTGCTCCTATCCCCCTCCCCCAATTAAATACCTTCCCATACTGTCTGCTCCTATCCCCCTCCCCAATTAAATACCTTCCCATACTGTCTGCTCCTATCCCCCTCCCCCAATTAAATACCTTCCCATACTGTCTGCTCCTATCCCCCTCCCCAAATTAAATACCTTCCCATACTGTCTGCTCCTATCCCCCTCCCCCAATTAAATACCTTCCCATACTGTCTGCTCCTATCCCCCTCCCCAAATTAAATACCTTCCCATACTGTCTGCTCCTATCCCCCTCCCCAATTAAATACCTTCCCATACTGTCTGCTCCTATCCCCCTCCCCCAATTAAATACCTTCCCATACTGTCTGCTCCTATCCCCCTCCCCAATTAAATACCTTCCCATACTGTCTGCTCCTATCCCCCTCCCCCAATTAAATACCTTCCCATACTGTCTGCTCCTATCCCCCTCCCCCAATTAAATACCTTCCCATACTGTCTGCTCCTATCCCCCTCCCCCAATTAAATACCTTCCCATACTGTCTGCTCCTATCCCCCTCCCCAATTAAATACCTTCCCATACTGTCTGCTCCTATCCCCCTCCCCAATTAAATACCTTCCCATACTGTCTGCTCCTATCCCCCTCCCCAATTAAATACCTTCCCATACTGTCTGCTCCTATCCCCCTCCCCCCAATTAAATACCTTCCCATACTGTCTGCTCCTATCCCCCTCCCCAAATTAAATACCTTCCCATACTGTCTGCTCCTATCCCCCTCCCCCAATTAAATACCTTCCCATACTGTCTGCTCCTATCCCCCTCCCCAAATTAAATACCTTCCCATACTGTCTGCTCCTATCCCCCTCCCCAATTAAATACCTTCCCATACTGTCTGCTCCTATCCCCCTCCCCCAATTAAATACCTTCCCATACTGTCTGCTCCTATCCCCTCCCCAATTAAATACCTTCCATACTGTCTGCTCCTATCCCCCTCCCCCAATTAAATACCTTCCCATACTGTCTGCTCCTGTCCCCCTCCCCCAATTAAATACCTTCCCATACTGTCTGCTCCTATCCCCCTCCCCAATTAAATACCTTCCCATACTGTCTGCTCCTATACCCCTCCCCAATTAAATACCTTCCCATACTGTCTGCTCCTATCCCCTCCCCCAATTAAATACCTCCCATACTGTCTGCTCCTATCCCCCTCCCCAAATAAATACCTTCCCATACTGTCTGCTCCTATCCCCCTCCCCCAATTAAATACCTTCCATACTGTCTGCTCCTATCCCCCTCCCCAATTAAATACCTTCCCATACTGTCTGCTCCTATCCCCCTCCCCCAATTAAATACCTTCCCATACTGTCTGCTCCTATCCCCCTCCCCCAATTAAATACCTTCCATACTGTCTGCTCCTATCCCCCTCCCCAAATTAAATACCTTCCCATACTGTCTGCTCCTATCCCCCTCCCCCAATTAAATACCTTCCCATACTGTCTGCTCCTATCCCCCTCCCCAATTAAATACCTTCCCATACTGTCTGCTCCTATCCCCCTCCCCAATTAAATACCTTCCATACTGTCTGCTCCTGACACCCTCCCCCAATTAAATACCTTCCCATACTGTCTGCTCCTATCCCCCTCCCCAAATAAATACCTTCCCATACTGTCTGCTCCTATCCCCCTCCCCCAATTAAATACCTTCCCATACTGTCTGCTCCTATCCCCCTCCCAAATTAAATACCTTCCCATACTGTCTGCTCCTATCCCCCTCCCCCAATTAAATACCTTCCCATACTGTCTGCTCCTATCCCCCTCCCCAAATTAAATACCTTCCCATACTGTCTGCTCCTATCCCCCTCCCCCAATTAAATACCTTCCCATACTGTCTGCTCCTATCCCCCTCCCCCAATTAAATACCTTCCCATACTGTCTGCTCCTATCCCCCTCCCCCAATTAAATACCTTCCCATACTGTCTGCTCCTATCCCCCTCCCCCAATTAAATACCTTCCCATACTGTCTGCTCCTGTCACCCTCCCCCAATTAAATACCTTCCCATACTGTCTGCTCCTATCCCCCTCCCCAATTAAATACCTTCCATACTGTCTGCTCCTATCCCCCTCCCCAATTAAATACCTTCCCATACTGTCTGCTCCTACCCCCTCCCCAATTAAATACCTTCCCATACTGTCTGCTCCTATCCCCCTCCCCAAATAAATACCTTCCCATACTGTCTGCTCCTATCCCCCTCCCCCAATTAAATACCTTCCCATACTGTCTGCTCCTATCCCCCTCCCCCAATTAAATACCTTCCCATACTGTCTGCTCCTATCCCCCTCCCCAATTAAATACCTTCCCATACTGTCTGCTCCTATCCCCCTCCCCAATTAAAT
Source organism: Hemiscyllium ocellatum (assembly GCF_020745735.1). Lineage (NCBI taxonomy): Eukaryota > Metazoa > Chordata > Chondrichthyes > Orectolobiformes > Hemiscylliidae > Hemiscyllium > Hemiscyllium ocellatum. The sequence continues at coordinate 2,045,303 of NC_083401.1, read as the reverse complement.
ACCTTCCCATACTGTCTGCTCCTATCCCCCTCCCCAATTAAATACCTTCCCATACTGTCTGCTCCTATCCCCCTCCCCCAATTAAATACCTTCCCATACTGTCTGCTCCTATCCCCCTCCCCAATTAAATACCTTCCCATACTGTCTGCTCCTATCCCCCTCCCCCAATTAAATACCTTCCCATACTGTCTGCTCCATCCCCCTCCCCAATTAAATACCTTCCCATACTGTCTGCTCCTATCCCCTCCCCAATTAAATACCTTCCCATACTGTCTGCTCCTACCCCCTCCCCCAATTAAATACCTTCCCATACTGTCTGCTCCTATCCCCCTCCCCAAATAAATACCTTCCCATACTGTCTGCTCCTATCCCCCTCCCCCAATTAAATACCTTCCCATACTGTCTGCTCCTATCCCCCTCCCCAATTAAATACCTTCCCATACTGTCTGCTCCTATCCCCCTCCCCAATTAAATACCTTCCCATACTGTCTGCTCCTATCCCCCTCCCCCAATTAAATACCTTCCCATACTGTCTGCTCCTATCCCCCTCCCCCAATTAAATACCTTCCCATACTGTCTGCTCCTATCCCCCTCCCCAATTAAATACCTTCCCATACTGTCTGCTCCTATCCCCCTCCCCAATTAAATACCTTCCCATACTGTCTGCTCCTATCCCCCTCCCCAATTAAATACCTTCCCATACTGTCTGCTCCTATCCCCTCCCCAAATAAAATACCTTCCCATACTGTCTGCTCCTATCCCCCTCCCCCAATTAAATACCTTCCCATACTGTCTGCTCCTATCCCCCTCCCCAATTAAATACCTTCCATACTGTCTGCTCCTATCCCCTCCCCAATTAAATACCTTCCATACTGTCTGCTCCTATCCCCCTCCCCCAATTAAATACCTTCCCATACTGTCTGCTCCTTTCCCCCTCCCCAATTAAATACCTTCCCATACTGTCTGCTCCTATCCCCCTCCCCCAATTAAATACCTTCCCATACTGTCTGCTCCTATCCCCCTCCCCCAATTAAATACCTTCCCATACTGTCTGCTCCTATAACCCCTCCCCCAATTAAATACCTTCCCATACTGTCTGCTCCTATCCCCCTCCCCAATTAAATACCTTCCCATACTGTCTGCTCCTATCCCCCTCCCCAATTAAATACCTTCCCATACTGTCTGCTCCTATCCCCCCCCCAATTAAATACCTTCCCATACTGTCTGCTCCTATCACCCTCCCCCAATTAAATACCTTCCCATACTGTCTGCTCCTATCCCCCCCCCCATTAAATACCTTCCCATACTGTCTGCTCCTATCCCCCTCCCCCAATTAAATACCTTCCCATACTGTCTGCTCCTATCCCCCTCCCCAATTAAATACCTTCCCATACTGTCTGCTCCTATCCCCCTCCCCCAATTAAATACCTTCCCATACTGTCTGCTCCTATCCCCTCCCCCAATTAAATACCTTCCCATACTGTCTGCTCCTATCCCCCTCCCCCAAATAAATACCTTCCCATACTGTCTGCTCCTATCCCCCTCCCCCAATTAAATACCTTCCCATACTGTCTGCTCCTATCCCCCTCCCCCAATTAAATACCTTCCCATACTGTCTGCTCCTATCCCCCTCCCCAATTAAATACCTTCCCATACTGTCTGCTCCTATCCCCCTCCCCAATTAAATACCTTCCCATACTGTCTGCTCCTATCCCCCTCCCCCAATTAAATACCTTCCCATACTGTCTGCTCCTATCCCCCTCCCCCAATTAAATACCTTCCCATACTGTCTGCTCCTATCCCCCTCCCCCAATTAAATACCTTCCCATACTGTCTGCTCCTATCCCCCTCCCCCAATTAAATACCTTCCCATACTGTCTGCTCCTATCCCCTCCCCAATTAAATACCTTCCATACTGTCTGCTCCTATCCCCCTCCCCCAATTAAATACCTTCCCATACTGTCTGCTCCTATCCCCCTCCCCCAATTAAATACCTTCCCATACTGTCTGCTCCTATCCCCCTCCCAAATTAAATACCTTCCCATACTGTCTGCTCCTATCCCCCTCCCCCAATTAAATACCTTCCCATACTGTCTGCTCCTATCCCCCTCCCCAAATTAAATACCTTCCCATACTGTCTGCTCCTATCCCCCTCCCCCAATTAAATACCTTCCCATACTGTCTGCTCCTATCCCCCTCCCCCAATTAAATACCTTCCCATACTGTCTGCTCCTATCCCCCCCCCCAATTAAATACCTTCCCATACTGTCTGCTCCTATCCCCCTCCCCCAATTAAATACCTTCCCATACTGTCTGCTCCTATCCCCCTCCCCCAATTAAATACCTTCCCATACTGTCTGCTCCTATCCCCCTCCCCAATTAAATACCTTCCCATACTGTCTGCTCCTATCCCCCTCCCCAATTAAATACCTTCCCATACTGTCTGCTCCTACCCCTCCCCCAATTAAATACCTTCCCATACTGTCTGCTCCTATCCCCCTCCCCAATTAAATACATTCCCACACTGTCTGCTCCTATCCCCCTCCCCCAATTAAATACCTTCCCATACTGTCTGCTCCTATCCCCCTCCCCAATTAAATACCTTCCCATACTGTCTGCTCCTATCCCCCTCCCCCAATTAAATACCTTCCCATACTGTCTGCTCCTATCCCCCTCCCCCAATTAAATACCTTCCCATACTGTCTGCTCCTATCCCCCTCCCCAATTAAATACCTTCCCATACTGTCTGCTCCTATCCCCCTCCCCAATTAAATACCTTCCCATACTGTCTGCTCCTATCCCCCTCCCCCAATTAAATACCTTCCCATACTGTCTGCTCCTATCCCCCTCCCCCAATTAAATACCTTCCCATACTGTCTGCTCCTATCCCCCTCCCAATTAAATACCTTCCCACACTGTCTGCTCCTATCCCCCTCCCCCAATTAAATACCTTCCCATACTGTCTGCTCCTATCCCCCTCCCCCAATTAAATACCTTCCCATACTGTCTGCTCCTATCCCCCCCCCCAATTAAATACCTTCCCATACTGTCTGCTCCTATCCCCCTCCCCCAATTAAATACCTTCCCATACTGTCTGCTCCTATCCCCCTCCCCCAATTAAATACCTTCCCATACTGTCTGCTCCTATCCCCCTCCCCCAATTAAATACCTTCCCATACTGTCTGCTCCTATCCCCCTCCCCAATTAAATACCTTCCCATACTGTCTGCTCCTATCCCCCTCCCCAATTAAATACCTTCCCATACTGTCTGCTCCTACCCCCTCCCCCAATTAAATACCTCCCATACTGTCTGCTCCTATCCCCCTCTCCAAATAAATACCTTCCCATACTGTCTGCTCCTATCCCCCTCCCCCAATTAAATACCTTCCCATACTGTCTGCTCCTAGCCCCCTCCCCAATTAAATACCTTCCCATACTGTCTGCTCCTATCCCCCTCCCCCAATTAAATACCTTCCCATACTGTCTGCTCCTATCCCCCTCCCCAAATTAAATACCTTCCCATACTGTCTGCTCCTATCCCCCTCCCCCAATTAAATACCTTCCCATACTGTCTGCTCCTATCCCCCTCCCCCAATTAAATACCTTCCCATACTGTCTGCTCCTATCCCCCTCCCCCAATTAAATACCTTCCCATACTGTCTGCTCCTATCCCCCTCCCCCAATTAAATACCTTCCCATACTGTCTGCTCCTATCCCCCTCCCCAATTAAATACCTTCCCATACTGTCTGCTCCTATCCCCCTCCCCAATTAAATACCTTCCCATACTGTCTGCTCCTATCCCCCTCCCCCAATTAAATACCTTCCCATACTGTCTGCTCCTATCCCCCTCCCCAATTAAATACCTTCCCATACTGTCTGCTCCTATCCCCCTCCCCCAATTAAATACCTTCCCATACAGTCTGCTCCTATCCCCCTCCCCCAATTAAATACCTTCCCATACTGTCTGCTCCTATCCCCCTCCCCAATTAAATACCTTCCATACTGTCTGCTCCTATCCCCCTCCCCAATTAAATACCTTCCCATACTGTCTGCTCCTATCCCCCTCCCCAATTAAATACCTTCCCATACTGTCTGCTCCTATCCCCCTCCCCAATTAAATACCTTCCCATACTGTCTGCTCCTATCCCCCTCCCCAATTAAATACCTTCCCATACTGTCTGCTCCTATCCCCCTCCCCCAATTAAATACCTTCCCATACTGTCTGCTCCTATCCCCCTCCCCAATTAAATACCTTCCCATACTGTCTGCTCCTATCCCCCTCCCCCAATTAAATACCTTCCCATACTGTCTGCTCCTATCCCCATCCCCAATTAAATACCTTCCCATACTGTCTGCTCCTATCCCCCTCCCAATTAAATACCTTCCCATACTGTCTGCTCCTATCACCCTCCCCCAATTAAATACCTTCCCATACTGTCTGCTCCTATCCCCCTCCCCAATTAAATACCTTCCCATACTGTCTGCTCCTATCCCCCTCCCCCAATTAAATACCTTCCCATACTGTCTGCTCCTATCCCCCTCCCCCAATTAAATACCTTCCCATACTGTCTGCTCCTATCCCCCTCCCCAATTAAATACCTTCCCATACTGTCTGCTCCTATCCCCCTCCCCAATTAAATACCTTCCCATACTGTCTGCTCCTATCCCCCTCCCCCAATTAAATACCTTCCCATACTGTCTGCTCCTATCCCCCTCCCCAATTAAATACCTTCCCATACTGTCTGCTCCTATCCCCCTCCCCAATTAAATACCTTCCCATACTGTCTGCTCCTATCCCCCTCCCCCAATTAAATACCTTCCATACTGTCTGCTCCTATCCCCTCCCCAATTAAATACCTTCCATACTGTCTGCTCCTATCCCCCTCCCCCAATTAAATACCTTCCCACACTGTCTGCTCCTATCCCCCTCCCCAATTAAATACCTTCCCAAACTGTCTGCTCCTATCCCCCTCCCCAATTAAATACCTTCCCATACTGTCTGCTCCTATCCCCTCCCCAATTAAATACCTTCCCATACTGTCTGCTCCTACCCCCTCCCCCAATTAAATACCTTCCCATACTGTCTGCTCCTATCCCCCTCCCCAATTAAATACCTTCCCATACTGTCTGCTCCTATCCCCCTCCCCCAATTAAATACCTTCCCATACTGTCTGCTCCTATACCCCTCCCCCAATTAAATACCTTCCCATACTGTCTGCTCCTATCCCCCTCCCCCAATTAAATACCTTCCCATACTGTCTGCTCCTATCCCCCTCCCCAAATTAAATACCTTCCCATACTGTCTGCTCCTATCCCCCTCCCCAATTAAATACCTTCCATACTGTCTGCTCCTATCCCCCTCCCCAATTAAATACCTTCCCATACTGTCTGCTCCTATCCCCCCCCCAATTAAATACCTTCCCATACTGTCTGCTCCTATCGCCCCTCCCCAATTAAATACCTTCCATACTGTCTGCTCCTATCCCCCTCCCCCAATTAAATACCTTCCCATACTGTCTGCTCCTATCCCCCTCCCCCAATTAAATACCTTCCCATACTGTCTGCTCCTATCCCCCTCCCCAATTAAATACCTTCCCATACTGTCTGCTCCTATCCCCCTCCCCCAATTAAATACCTTCCCATACTGTCTGCTCCTATCCCCTCCCCAAATAAATACCTTCCCATACTGTCTGCTCCTATCCCCCTCCCCAATTAAATACCTTCCCATACTGTCTGCTCCTATCCCCCTCCCCAATTAAATACCTTCCATACTGTCTGCTCCTATCCCCCTCCCCAATTAAATACCTTCCCATACTGTCTGCTCCTATCCCCCTCCCCAATTAAATACCTTCCCATACTGTCTGCTCCTATCCCCCTCCCCAATTAAATACCTTCCCATACTGTCTGCTCCTATCCCCCTCCCCTCCCCAATTAAATACCTTCCATACTGTCTGCTCCTATCCCCCCTCCCCAATTAAATACCTTCCATACTGTCTGCTCCTATCCCCCTCCCCCAATTAAATACCTTCCCATACTGTCTGCTCCTATCCCCCTCCCCAATTAAATACCTTCCCATACTGTCTGCTCCTATCCCCCTCCCCAATTAAATACCTTCCCATACTGTCTGCTCCGATCCCCCTCCCCCAATTAAATACCTTCCCATACTGTCTGCTCCTATCCCCTCCCCAAATAAATACCTTCCCATACTGTCTGCTCCTACCCCCTCCCCCAATTAAATACCTTCCATACTGTCTGCTCCTATCCCCCTCCCCAAATAAATACCTTCCCATACTGTCTGCTCCTATCCCCCTCCCCCAATTAAATACCTTCCCATACTGTCTGCTCCTATCCCCCTCCCCCAATTAAATACCTTCCCATACTGTCTGCTCCTATCCCCCTCCCCAATTAAATACCTTCCCATACTGTCTGCTCCTATCCCCCTCCCCAATTAAATACCTTCCCATACTGTCTGCTCCTATCCCCCTCCCCCAATTAAATACCTTCCCATACTGTCTGCTCCTATCCCCCCCCCAATTAAATACCTTCCCATACTGTCTGCTCCTATCCCCTCCCCCAATTAAATACCTTCCATACTGTCTGCTCCTATGCCCCTCCCCAATTAAATACCTTCCCATACTGTCTGCTCCTATCCCCTCCCCAATTAAATACATTCCCATACTGTCTGCTCCTGTCCCCCTCCCCCAATTAAATACCTTCCCATACTGTCTGCTAATTTCCCCCTCCCCAATTAAATACCTTCCCATACTGTCTGCTCCTATACCCCTCCCCAAATAAATACCTTCCCATACTGTCTGCTACTATCGCCCCTCCCCCAGTTAAATACCTTCCCATACAGTCTGCACCTATAACCCCTCCCCCAGTTAAATACCTTCCCATACTGTCTGCTCCTATCCCCATCCCCAATTAAATACCTTCCCATACTGTCTGCTCCTATCCCCCTACCCCAATTAAATACCTTCCCATACTGTCTGCTCCTATCCCCCCCCCAATTAAATACCATCCTATACTGTCTGCTCCTGTCACCCTCCCCCAATTAAATACCTTCCTGTCCTGTCTGCTCCTATCCCCCTCCCCAATTAAATACCTTCCCATACTGTCTGCTTATATCCCCCTCCCCCAATTAAATACCTTCCCATACTGTCTGCTCCTATCCCCCTCCCCAATTAAATACCTTCCCATACTGTCTGCTCCTGTCCCCCTCCCCCAATTAAATACCTTCCCATACTGTCTGCTCCTATCCCCTCCCCCAATTAAATACCTTCCCACACTGTCTGCTCCTGTCCCCCTCCCCCAATTAAATACCTTCCCATACTGTCTGCTCCTGTCCCCCTCCCCCAATTAAATACCTTACCATACTGTCTGCTCCTATCCCCCTCCCAATTAAATACCTTCCATACTGTCTGCTCCTATCCCCCTCTCCAATTAAATACCTTTCCATACTGTCTGCTCCTATCCCCCTCCCCAATTAAATACCTTCCCATACTGTCTGCTCCTGTCCCCCTCCCCCAATTAAATACCTTCCCATACTGTCTGCTAATTTGCCCGTCCCCAATTAAATACCTTCCCATACTGTCTGCTCCTATCCCCCTCCCCAATTAAATACCTTCCCATACTGTCTGCTACTATCCCCCTCCCCCAATTAAATACCTTCCCATACTGTCTGCTCCTATCCCCCTCCCCCATTAAATACCTTCCCATACTGTCTGCTCCTATCCCCATCCCCAATTAAATACCTTCCCATACTGTCTGCTCCTATCCCCCCCCCCAATTAAATACCTTCCCATACTGTCTGCTCCTATCCCCCTCCCCCAATTAAATACCTTCCCATACTGTCTGCTCCTATCCCCCTCCCCCAATTAAATACCTTCCCATACTGTCTGCTCCTATCCCCCTCCCCAATTAAATACCTTCCATACTGTCTGCTCCTATCCCCCTCCCCAATTAAATACCTTCCCATACTGTCTGCTCCTATCCCCCTCCCCCAATTAAATACCTTCCCACACTGTCTGCTCCTATCCCCCTCCCCAATTAAATACCTTCCCATACTGTCTGCTCCTATCCCCCTCCCCCAATTAAATACCTTCCCATACTGTCTGCTCCTATCCCCCTCCCCCAATTAAATACCTTCCCATACTGTCTGCTCCTATCCCCTCCCCAATTAAATACCTTCCCATACTGTCTGCTCCTATCCCCCTCCCCCAATTAAATACCTTCCCATACTGTCTGCTCCTATCCCCCTCCCCCAATTAAATACCTTCCCATACTGTCTGCTCCTATCCTCCTCCCCAATTAAATACCTTCCCATACTGTCTGCTCCTGTCCCCCCCCCCAATTAAATACCTTCCCATACTGTCTGCTCCTATCCCCCTCCCCCAATTAAATACCTTCCCATACTGTCTGCTCCTATCCCCCTCCCCCAATTAAATACCTTCCCATACTGTCTGCTCCTGTCCCCCTCCCCCAATTAAATACCTTCCCATACTGTCTGCTCCTATCCCCCTCCCCCAATTAAATACCTTCCCATACTGTCTGCTCCTATCCCCATCCCCAATTAAATACCTTCCATACTGTCTGCTCCTATCCCCTCCCCAATTAAATACCTTCCCATACTGTCTGCTCCTATCCCCCTCCCCCAATTAAATACCTTCCCATACTGTCTGCTCCTTTCCCCCTCCCCAATTAAATACCTTCCCATACTGTCTGCTCCTATCCCCCTCCCCAATTAAATACCTTCCCATACTGTCTGCTCCTATCCCCCTCCCCCAATTAAATACCTTCCCATACTGTCTGCTCCTATCCCCCCTCCCCCAATTAAATACCTTCCCATACTGTCTGCTCCTAACCCCCTCCCCCAATTAAATACCTTCCCATACTGTCTGCTCCTATCCCCCTCCCCCAATTAAATACCTTCCATACTGTCTGCTCCTACCCCCTCCCCAATTAAATACCTTCCCATACTGTCTGCTCCTATCCCCCTCCCCAATTAAATACCTTCCCATACTGTCTGCTCCTATCCCCCTCCCCCAATTAAATACCTTCCCATACTGTCTGCTCCTATCCACCTCCCCCAATTAAATACCTTCCCATACTGTCTGCTCCTATCCCCCTCCCCAATTAAATACCTTCCCATACTGTCTGCTCCTATCCCCCTCCCCCAATTAAATACCTTCCCATACTGTCTGCTCCTATCCCCCTCCCCAATTAAATACCTTCCCATACTGTCTGCTCCTATCCCCCTCCCCAATTAAATACCTTCCCATACTGTCTGCTCCTATCCCCCTCCCCAATTAAATACCTTCCATACTGTCTGCTCCTATCCCCCTCCCCAATTAAAAACCTTCCCATACTGTCTGCTCCTATCCCCCTCCCCCAATTAAATACCTTCCCATACTGTCTGCTCCTATCCCCCTCCCCAATTAAATACCTTCCCATACTGTCTGCTCCTATCCCCCTCCCCAATTAAATACCTTCCCATACTGTCTGCTCCTATCCCCCTCCCCAATTAAATACCTTCCCATACTGTCTGCTAATTTCCCCCTCCCCCAATTAAATACCTTCCCATACTGTCTGCTCCTATCCCCTCCCCAATTAAATACCTTCCCATACTGTCTGCTCCTATCCCCCTCCCCAATTAAATACCTTCCATACTGTCTGCTCCTATCCCCCTCCCCAATTAAATACCTTCCCATACTGTCTGCTCCTATCCCCCTCCCCCAATTAAATACCTTCCCATACTGTCTGCTCCTATCCCCCTCCCAATTAAATACCTTCCCATACTGTCTGCTCCTATCCCCCTCCCCCAATTAAATACCTTCCCATACTGTCTGCTCCTATCCCCCCCCAATTAAATACCTTCCCATACTGTCTGCTCCTATCCCCCTCCCCCAATTAAATACCTTCCCATACTGTCTGCTCCTATCCCCCTCCCCCAATTAAATACCTTCCCATACTGTCTGCTCCTATCCCCCTCCCCAATTAAATACCTTCCCATACTGTCTGCTCCTATCCCCCTCCCCAATTAAATACCTTCCCATACTGTCTGCTCCTATTCCCCTCCCCAATTAAATACCTTCCATACTGTCTGCTCCTATCCCCCTCCCCCAATTAAATACCTTCCCATACTGTCTGCTCCTTTCCCCCTCCCCAATTAAATACCTTCCCATACTGTCTGCTCCTATCCCCCTCCCCCAATTAAATACCTTCCCATACTGTCTGCTCCTATCCCCCTCCCCAATTAAATACCTTCCCATACTGTCTGCTCCTATCCCCCTCCCCCAATTAAATACCTTCCATACTGTCTGCTCCTATCCCCCTCCCCCAATTAAATACCTTCCCATACTGTCTGCTCCTATCCCCCTCCCCAATTAAATACCTTCCCATACTGTCTGCTCCTTTCCCCCTCCCCCAATTAAATACCTTCCCATACTGTCTGCTCCTATCCCCCTCCCCCAATTAAATACCTTCCCATACTGTCTGCTCCTATCCCCTCCCCAATTAAATACCTACCCATACTGTCTGCTCCTATCCCCCTCCCCAATTAAATACCTTCCCATACTGTCTGCTCCTATCCCCCTCCCCAATTAAATACCTTCCCATACTGTCTGCTCCTATCCCCCTCCCCAATTAAATACCTTCCCATACTGTCTGCTCCTATCCCCCTCCCCCAATTAAATACCTTCCCATACTGTCTGCTCCTATCCCCCTCCCCCAATTAAATACCTTCCCATACTGTCTGCTCCTATCCCCCTCCCCAATTAAATACCTTCCATACTGTCTGCTCCTATCCCCTCCCCCAATTAAATACCTTCCCATACTGTCTGCTCCTATCCCCCTCCCCCAATTAAATACCTTCCCATACTGTCTGCTCCTATCCCCCTCCCCCAATTAAATACCTTCCATACTGTCTGCTCCTATCCCCCTCCCCCAATTAAATACCTTCCCATACTGTCTGCTCCTATCCCCCTCCCCCAATTAAATACCTTCCATACTGTCTGCTCCTTTCCCCCTCCCCAATTAAATACCTTCCCATACTGTCTGCTCCTATCCCCTCCCCAATTAAATACCTTCCCATACTGTCTGCTCCTATCCCCCTCCCCCAATTAAATACCTTCCCTACTGTCTGCTCCTATCCCCCTCCCCCAATTAAATACCTTCCATACTGTCTGCTCCTATCCCCCTCCCCCAATTAAATACCTTCCCATACTGTCTGCTCCTATCCCCATCTCCAATTAAATACCTTCCCATACTGTCTGCTCCTATCCCCCTCCCCAATTAAATACCTTCCCATACTGTCTGCTCCTATCCCCCTCCCCAATTAAATACCTTCCCATACTGTCTGCTCCTATCCCCCTCCCCCATTAAATACCTTCCCATACTGTCTGCTCCTATCCCCCTCCCAATTAAATACCTTCCCATACTGTCTGCTCCTATCCCCCTCCCAATTAAATACCTTCCATACTGTCTGCTCCTATCCCCTCCCCAATTAAATACCTTCCCATACTGTCTGCTCCTATCCCCCTCCCCAATTAAATACCTTCCCAAACTGTCTGCTCCTATCCCCCTCCCCAATTAAAAACCTTCCCATACTGTCTGCTCCTGACCCCTCCCCAATTAAATACCTTCCCATACTGTCTGCTCCTATCCCCCTCCCCAATTAAATACATTCCCATACTGTCTGCTCCTGTCCCCCTCCCCCAATTAAATACCTTCCATACTGTCTGCTCCTATCCCCCTCCCCAATTAAATACCTTCCCATACTGTCTGCTCCTATCCCCCTCCCCAATTAAATACCTTCCCATACTGTCTGCTCCTATCCCCCTCCCCAATTAAATACCTTCCCATACTGTCTGCTCCTATCCCCCTCCCCCAATTAAATACCTTCCCATACTGTCTGCTCCTATCCCCCTCCCCAATTAAATACCTTCCCATACTGTCTGCTCCTATCCCCCTCCCCAATTAAATACCTTCCCATACTGTCTGCTCCTATCCCCCTCCCCCAATTAAATACCTTCCCATACTGTCTGCTCCTATCCCCCTCCCCCAATTAAATACCTTCCCATACTGTCTGCTCCTATCCCCCTCCCCAATTAAATACCTTCCCATACTGTCTGCTCCTATCCCCTCCCCAATTAAATACCTTCCCATACTGTCTGCTCCTATCCCCCTCCCCCAATTAAATACCTTCCCATACTGTCTGCTCCTATCCCCCTCCCCCAATTAAATACCTTCCCATACTGTCTGCTCCTATCCCCCTCCCCCAATTAAATACCTTCCATACTGTCTGCTCCTGTCCCCCTCCCCCAATTAAATACCTTCCCATACTGTCTGCTCCTGTCCCCCTCCCCCAATTAAATACCTTCCATACTGTCTGCTCCTTTCCCCCTCCCCAATTAAATACCTTCCCATACTGTCTGCTCCTATCCCCCTCCCCCAATTAAATACCTTCCCATACTGTCTGCTCCTTTCCCCCTCCCCAATTAAATACCTTCCCATACTGTCTGCTCCTATCCCCCTCCCCCAATTAAATACCTTCCCATACTGTCTGCTCCTATCCCCTCCCCCAATTAAATACCTTCCCATACTGTCTGCTCCTATCCCCCTCCCCCAATTAAATACCTTCCCATACTGTCTGCTCCTATCCCCCTCCCCAATTAAATACCTTCCATACTGTCTGCTCCTATCCCCCTCCCCCAATTAAATACCTTCCCATACTGTCTGCTCCTATCCCCCTCCCCCAATTAAATACCTTCCATACTGTCTGCTCCTATCCCCCTCCCCCAATTAAATACCTTCCATACTGTCTGCTCCTATCCCCCTCCCCAATTAAATACCTTCCCATACTGTCTGCTCCTAGCCCCCTCCCCAATTAAATACCTTCCATACTGTCTGCTCCTATCCCCCTCCCCAATTAAATACCTTCCCATACTGTCTGCTCCTATCCCCCTCCCCAATTAAATACCTTCCCATACTGTCTGCTCCTATCCCCCTCCCCAATTAAATACCTTCCCATACTGTCTGCTCCTATCCCCCTCCCCAATTAAATACCTTCCCATACTGTCTGCTCCTATCCCCCTCCCCCAATTAAATACCTTCCCATACTGTCTGCTCCTATCCCCCTCCCCCAATTAAATACCTTCCCATACTGTCTGCTCCTATCCCCCTCCCCCAATTAAATACCTTCCCATTCTGTCTGCTCCTATCCCCCTCCCCAATTAAATACCTTCCATACTGTCTGCTCCTATCCCCCTCCCCCAATTAAATACCTTCCCATACTGTCTGCTCCTTTCCCCCTCCCCCAATTAAATACCTTCCCATACTGTCTGCTCCTATCCCCCTCCCCCAATTAAATACCTTCCCATACTGTCTGCTCCTATCCCCCTCCCCAATTAAATACCTTCCCATACTGTCTGCTCCTATCCCCCTCCCCAATTAAATACCTTCCATACTGTCTGCTCCTATCCCCCTCCCCCAATTAAATACCTTCCCATACTGTCTGCTCCTATCCCCCTCCCCAATTAAATACCTTCCCATACTGTCTGCTCCTATCCCCCTCCCCAATTAAATACCTTCCCATACTGTCTGCTCCTATCCCCCTCCCCCAATTAAATACCTTCCATACTGTCTGCTCCTATCCCCCTCCCCCAATTAAATACCTTCCATACTGTCTGCTCCTATCCCCCTCCCCAATTAAATACCTTCCCATACTGTCTGCTCCTATCCCCCTCCCCCAATTAAATACCTTCCCATACTGTCTGCTCCTATCCCCCTCCCCAATTAAATACCTTCCCATACTGTCTGCTCCTGTCCCCCTCCCCCAATTAAATACCTTCCATACTGTCTGCTCCTTTCCCCCTCCCCCAATTAAATACCTTCCCATACTGTCTGCTCCTATCCCCCTCCCCAATTAAATACCTTCCCATACTGTCTGCTCCTGTCCCCCTCCCCCAATTAAATACCTTCCCATACTGTCTGCTCCTGTCCCCCTCCCCCAATTAAATACCTTCCCATACTGTCTGCTCCTATCCCCCTCCCCAATTAAATACCTTCCCATACTGTCTGCTCCTATCCCCCTCCCCCAATTAAATACCTTCCCATACTGTCTGCTCCTTTCCCCCTCCCCAATTAAATACCTTCCATACTGTCTGCTCCTATCCCCCTCCCCAATTAAATACCTTCCATACTGTCTGCTCCTATCCCCCTCCCCCAATTAAATACCTTCCCATACTGTCTGCTCCTATCCCCATCCCCAATTAAATACCTTCCCATACTGTCTGCTCCTATCCCCCTCCCCCAATTAAATACCTTCCCATACTGTCTGCTCCTATCCCCCTCCCCCAATTAAATACCTTCCCATACTGTCTGCTCCTATCCCCCTCCCCAATTAAATACCTTCCCATACTGTCTGCTCCTATCCCCCTCCCCCAATTAAATACCTTCCCATACTGTCTGCTCCTATCCCCCTCCCCCAATTAAATACCTTCCCATACTGTCTGCTCCTATCCCCCTCCCCAATTAAATACCTTCCCATACTGTCTGCTCCTATCCCCCTCCCCAATTAAATACCTTCCCATACTGTCTGCTCCTATCCCCCTCCCCAATTAAATACCTTCCCATACTGTCTGCTCCTATCCCCCTCCCCCAATTAAATACCTTCCCATACTGTCTGCTCCTATCCCCTCCCCAATTAAATACCTTCCCATACTGTCTGCTCCTATCCCCCTCCCCAATTAAATACCTTCCCATACTGTCTGCTCCTATCCCCCTCCCCAATTAAATACCTTCCCATACTGTCTGCTCCTATCCCCTCCCCAATTAAATACCTTCCATACTGTCTGCTCCTATCCCCCTCCCCCAATTAAATACCTTCCCATACTGTCTGCTCCTATCCCCCTCCCCAATTAAATACCTTCCCATACTGTCTGCTCCTATCCCCCTCCCCAATTAAATACCTTCCATACTGTCTGCTCCTATCCCCCTCCCCAATTAAATACCTTCCATACTGTCTGCTCCTATCCCCCTCCCCAATTAAATACCTTCCATACTGTCTGCTCCTATCCCCCTCCCCAATTAAATACCTTCCATACTGTCTGCTCCTATCCCCCTCCCCAATTAAATACCTTCCCATACTGTCTGCTCCTATCCCCCTCCCCAATTAAATACCTTCCCATACTGTCTGCTCCTATCCCCCTCCCCAATTAAATACCTTCCCATACTGTCTGCTCCTGTCCCCCTCCCCCAATTAAATACCTTCCCATACTGTCTGCTCCTATCCCCCTCCCCAATTAAATACCTTCCCATACTGTCTGCTCCTATCCCCCTCCCCCAATAAATACCTTCCCATACTGACTGCTCCTTTCCCCCTCCCCCAATTAAATACCTTCCCATACTGTCTGCTCCTATCCCCCTCCCCCAATTAAATACCTTCCATACTGTCTGCTCCTATCCCCTCCCCAATTAAATACCTTCCATACTGTCTGCTCCTATCCCCCTCCCCAATTAAATACCTTCCCATACTGTCTGCTCCTATCCCCCCCCCAATTAAATACCTTCCCATACTGTCTGCTCCTATCCCCTCCCCAATTAAATACCTTCCCATACTGTCTGCTCCTATCCCCCTCCCCCTATTAAATACCTTCCCATACTGTCTGCTCCTATCCCCTCCCCCAATTAAATACCTTCCATACTGTCTGCTCCTATCCCCCTCCCCCAATTAAATACCTTCCCATACTGTCTGCTCCTATCCCCCTCCCCAATTAAATACCTTCCCATACTGTCTGCTCCTATCCCCCTCCCCCAATAAATACCTTCCCATACTGTCTGCTCCTATCCCCCTCCCCCAATTAAATACCTTCCATACTGTCTGCTCCTATCCCCTCCCCCAATTAAATACCTTCCCATACTGTCTGCTCCTATCCCCCTCCCCAATTAAATACCTTCCCATACTGTCTGCTCCTATCCCCCCCCCAATTAAATACCTTCCCATACTGTCTGCTCCTATCCCCCTCCCCCAATTAAATACCTTCCCATACTGTCTGCTCCTATCCCCCTCCCCAATTAAATACCTTCCCACACTGTCTGCTCCTATCCCCCTCCCCAATTAAATACCTTCCCATACTGTCTGCTCCTACCCCCTCCCCCAATTAAATACCTTCCCATACTGTCTGCTCCTATCCCCCTCCCCAATTAAATACCTTCCCATACTGTCTGCTCCTATCCCCCTCCCCAATTAAATACCTTCCATACTGTCTGCTCCTATCCCACTCCCCAATTAAATACCTTCCCATACTGTCTGCTTCTATCCCCCTCCCCCAATTAAATACCTTCCCATACTGTCTGCTCCTATCCCCATCCCCAATTAAATACCTTCCCATACTGTCTGCTCCTATCCCCCTCCCCCAATTAAATACCTTCCCATACTGTCTGCTCCTATCCCCTCCCAATTAAATACCTTCCCATACTGTCTGCTCCTGTCCCCCTCCCCAATTAAATACCTTCCCATACTGTCTGCTCCTATCCCCCTCTCCAATTAAATACCTTCCCATACTGTCTGCTCCTATCCCCTCCCCCAATTAAATACCTTCCCATACTGTCTGCTCCTTTCCCCCTCCCCAATTAAATACCTTCCCATACTGTCTGCTCCTATCCCCCTCCCCAATTAAATACCTTCCCATACTGTCTGCTCCTATCCCCCTCCCCAATTAAATACCTTCCCATACTGTCTGCTCCTATCCCCCTCCCCCAATTAAATACCTTCCCATATTGTCTGCTCCTATCCCCCTCCCAATTAAATACCTTCCATACTGTCTGCTCCTATCCCCTCCCCAATTAAATACCTTCCCACACTGTCTGCTCCTATCCCCCTCCCCAATTAAATACCTTCCCATACTGTCTGCTCCTATCCCCCTCCCCAATTAAATACCTTCCCATACTGTCTGCTCCTATCCCCCTCCCCCAATTAAATACCTCACCATACTGTCTGCTCCTATCCCCTCCCCAATTAAATACCTTCCATACTGTCTGCTCCGATCCCCCTCCCCCAATTAAATACCTTCCCATACTGTCTGCTCCTATCCCCCTCCCCAATTAAATACCTTCCCATACTGTCTGCTCCTGTCCCCCTCCCCAATTAAATACCTTCCATACTGTCTGCTCCTATCCCCCTCCCCAATTAAATACCTTCCCATACTGTCTGCTCCTATCCCCCTCCCCCAATTAAATACCTTCCCATACTGTCTGCTCCTATCCCCTCCCCAATTAAATACCTTCCATACTGTCTGCTCCTATCCCCCTCCCCCAATTAAATACCTTCCCATACTGTCTGCTCCTATCCCCCTCCCAATTAAATACCTTCCCATACTGTCTGCTCCTATCCCCCTCCCCAATTAAATACCTTCCCATACTGTCTGCTCCTATCCCCCTCCCCCAATTAAATACCTTCCCATACTGTCTGCTCCTTTCCCCCTCCCCAATTAAATACCTTCCCATACTGTCTGCTCCTATCCCCCTCCCCCAATTAAATACCTTCCATACTGTCTGCTCCTATCCCCTCCCCAATTAAATACCTTCCATACTGTCTGCTCCTATCCCCTCCCCAATTAAATACCTTCCCATACTGTCTGCTCCTATCCCCCTCCCCAATTAAATACCTTCCATACTGTCTGCTCCTATCCCCCTCCCCCAATTAAATACCTTCCCATACTGTCTGCTCCTATCCCCCTCCCCCAATTAAATACCTTCCCATACTGTCTGCTCCTATCCCCCTCCCCCAATTAAATACCTTCCCATACTGTCTGCTCCTATCCCCTCCCCCAATTAAATACCTTCCCATACTGTCTGCTCCTATCCCCCTCCCCCAATTAAATACCTTCCCTTACTGTCTGCTCCTATCCCCCTCCCCAATTAAATACCTTCCCATACTGTCTGCTCCTATCCCCCTCCCCAATTAAATACCTTCCATACTGTCTGCTCCTATCCCCCTCCCCCAATTAAATACCTTCCCATACTGTCTGCTCCTATCCCCTCCCCCAATTAAATACCTTCCCATACTGTCTGCTCCTATCCCCCTCCCCCAATTAAATACCTTCCCATACTGTCTGCTCCTATCCCCCTCCCCCAATTAAATACCTTCCCATACTGTCTGCTCCTATCCCCCTCCCCCAATTAAATACCTTCCCATACTGTCTGCTCCTATCCCCCTCCCCAATTAAATACCTTCCCATACTGTCTGCTCCTATCCCCCTCCCCCAATTAAATACCTTCCCATACTGTCTGCTCCTATCCCCCTCCCCAATTAAATACCTTCCCATACTGTCTGCTCCTATCCCCCTCCCAATTAAATACCTTCCCATACTGTCTGCTCCTATCCCCCTCCCCCAATTAAATACCTTCCCATACTGTCTGCTCCTATCACCCTCCCCCAATTAAATACCTTCCCATACTGTCTGCTCCTATACCCCTCCCCAATTAAATACCTTCCCATACTGTCTGCTCCTATCCCCCTCCCCAATTAAATACCTTCCCATACTGTCTGCTCCTATCCCCCTCCCCCAATTAAATACCTTCCCATACTGTCTGCTCCTGTCCCCCTCCCCAATTAAATACCTTCCCATACTGTCTGCTCCTATCCCCCTCCCCAATTAAATACCTTCCCATACTGTCTGCTCCTATCCCCCTCCCCAATTAAATACCTTCCCATACTGTCTGCTCCTATCCCCCTCCCCAATTAAATACCTTCCCATACTGTCTGCTCCTATCCCCCCCCCAATTAAATACCTTCCAATACTGTCTGCTCCTATCCCCCTCCCCAATTAAATACCTTCCCATACTGTCTGCTCCTATCCCCCTCCCCCAATTAAATACCTTCCCATACTGTCTGCTCCTATCCCCCTCCCCCAATTAAATACCTTCCCATACTGTCTGCTCCTATCCCCCTCCCCAATTAAATACCTTCCCATACTGTCTGCTCCTATCCCCCTCCCCCAATTAAATACCTTCCCATACTGTCTGCTCCTATACCCCTCCCCCAATTAAATACCTTCCCATACTGTCTGCTATCGCCCCTCCCCCAATTAAATACCTTCCCATACTGTCTGCTCCTATCCCCCTCCCCAATTAAATACCTTCCCATACTGTCTGCTCCTATCCCCCTCCCCCAATTAAATACCTTCCCATACAGTCTGCTCCTATCCCCCTCCCCCAATTAAATACCTTCCCATACTGTCTGCTCCTATCCCCCCTCCCCCAATTAAATACCTTCCCATACTGTCTGCTCCTATCCCCCTCCCCCAATTAAATACCTTCCCATACTGTCTGCTCCTATCCCCCTCCCCAATTAAATACCTTCCATACTGTCTGCTCCTATCCCCCTCCCAATTAAATACCTTCCCATACTGACTGCTCCTGTCCCCCTCCCCAATTAAATACCTTACCATACTGTCTGCTCCTATCCCCCTCCCCCAATTAAATACCTTCCCATACTGTCTGCTCCTATCCCCCTCCCCAATTAAATACCTTCCCATACTGTCTGCTCCTATCCCCCTCCCCAATAAATACCTTCCCATACTGTCTGCTCCTATCCCCCTCCCCCAATTAAATACCTTCCCATACGGTCTGCTCCTATCCCCCCTCCCCAATTAAATACCTTCCCATACTGTCTGCTCCTATCCCCCTCCCCCAATTAAATACCTTCCCATACTGTCTGCTCCTATCCCCTCCCCCAATTAAATACCTTCCCATACTGTCTGCTCCTATCCCCCTCCCCCAATTAAATACCTTCCCATACTGTCTGCTCCGATCCCCCTCCCCAATTAAATACCTTCCCATACTGTCTGCTCCTATCCCCCTCCCCCAATTAAATACCTTCCCATACTGTCTGCTCCTATCCCCCTCCCCCAATTAAATACCTTCCCATACTGTCTGCTCCTATCCCCCTCCCCCAATTAAATACCTTCCCATACTGTCTGCTCCTATCCCCCTCCCCAATTAAATACCTTCCATACTGTCTGCTCCTATCCCCCTCCCCCAATTAAATACCTTCCCATACTGTCTGCTCCTATCCCCCTCCCCAATTAAATACCTTCCATACTGTCTGCTCCTATCCCCCTCCCCAATTAAATACCTTCCCATACTGTCTGCTCCTATCCCCCTCCCCCAATTAAATACCTTCCCATACTGTCTGCTCCTATCCCCCTCCCCCAATTAAATACCTTCCCATACTGTCTGCTCCTATCCCCCTCCCCCAATTAAATACCTTCCCATACTGTCTGCTCCTATCCCCATCCCCAATTAAATACCTTCCCATACTGTCTGCTCCTATCCCCTCCCCCAATTAAATACCTTCCATACTGTCTGCTCCTATCCCCCTCCCCCAATTAAATACCTTCCCATACTGTCTGCTCCTATCCCCCTCCCCCAATTAAATACCTTCCCATACTGTCTGCTCCTATCCCCCTCCCCAATTAAATACCTTCCCATACTGTCTGCTCCTATCCCCCCCCCCAATTAAATACCTTCCCATACTGTCTGCTCCTATCCCCCTCCCCAATTAAATACCTTCCCATACTGTCTGCTCCTATCCCCCTCCCCAATTAAATACCTTCCATACTGTCTGCTCCTATCCCCTCCCCCAATTAAATACCTTCCCATACTGTCTGCTCCTATCCCCCTCCCCCAATTAAATACCTTCCCATACTGTCTGCTCCTATCCCCCTCCCCAATTAAATACCTTCCCATACTGTCTGCTCCTATCCCCCTCCCCCAATTAAATACCTTCCCATACTGTCTGCTCCTATCCCCCTCCCCAATTAAATACCTTCCCATACTGTCTGCTCCTATCCCCCCTCCCCCAATTAAATACCTTCCCATACTGTCTGCTCCTATCCCCCCCCCAATTAAATACCTTCCATACTGTCTGCTCCTATCCCCATCCCCCAATTAAATACCTTCCCATACTGTCTGCTCCTATCCCCCTCCCAATTAAATACCTTCCATACTGTCTGCTCCTATTCCCCTCCCCAATTAAATACCTTCCCATACTGTCTGCTCCTATCCCCCTCCCCCAATTAAATACCTTCCCATACTGTCTGCTCCTATCCCCCTCCCCCAGTTAAATACCTTCCCATACTGTCTGCTCCTATCCCCCTCCCCCAATTAAATACCTTCCATACTGTCTGCTCCTATCCCCCTCCCCCAATTAAATACCTTCCCATACTGTCTGCTCCTATCCCCCTCCCCCAATTAAATACCTTCCCATACTGTCTGCTCCTGTCCCCCTCCCCAATTAAATACCTTCCATACTGTCTGCTCCTATCCCCCTCCCCCAATTAAATACCTTCCCATACTGTCTGCTCCTATCCCCCTCCCCCAATTAAATACCTTCCATACTGTCTGCTCCTATCCCCTCCCCAATTAAATACCTTCCCATACTGTCTGCTCCTATCCCCCTCCCCCAATTAAATACCTTCCATACTGTCTGCTCCTATCCCCCTCCCCCAATTAAATACCTTCCCATACTGTCAGCTTCTATCCCCCTCCCCCAATTAAATACCTTCCCATACTGTCTGCTCCTATCCCCCTCCCCAATTAAATACCTTCCCATACTGTCTGCTCCTATCCCCTCCCCAATTAAATACCTTCCATACTGTCTGCTCCTATCCCCTCCCCAATTAAATACCTTCCATACTGTCTGCTCCTATCCCCCTCCCCCAATTAAATACCTTCCCATACTGTCTGCTCCTATCCCCTCCCCAATTAAATACCTTCCCATACTGTCTGCTCCTATCCCCCTCCCCAATTAAATACCTTCCCATACTGTCTGCTCCTATCCCCCTCCCCAATTAAATACCTTCCCATACTGTCTGCTCCTATCCCCCTCCCCCAATTAAATACCTTCCCATACTGTCTGCTCCTATCCACCTCCCCAATTAAATACCTTCCCATACTGTCTGCTCCTATCCCCCTCCCCAATTAAATACCTTCCCATACTGTCTGCTCCTATCCCCCTCCCCAATTAAATACCTTCCATACTGTCTGCTCCTATCCCCTCCCCAATTAAATACCTTCCATACTGTCTGCTCCTATCCCCCTCCCCCAATTAAATACCTTCCATACTGTCTGCTCCTATCCCCCTCCCCAATTAAATACCTTCCATACTGTCTGCTCCTATCCCCCTCCCCCAATTAAATACCTTCCCATACTGTCTGCTCCTATCCCCATCCCCAATTAAATACCTTCCCATACTGTCTGCTCCTATCCCCCTCCCCCAATTAAATACCTTCCCATACTGTCTGCTCCTATCCCCCTCCCCAATTAAATACCTTCCCATACTGTCTGCTCCTATCCCCCTCCCCAATTAAATACCTTCCCATACTGTCTGCTCCTATCCCCCTCCCCAATTAAATACCTTCCCATACTGTCTGCTCCTATCCCCCTCCCCAATTAAATACCTTCCCATACTGTCTGCTCCTATCCCCCTCCCCCAATTAAATACCTTCCCATACTGTCTGCTCCTATCCCCTCCCCAATTAAATACCTTCCCATACTGTCTGCTCCTATCCCCCTCCCCCAATTAAATACCTTCCCATACTGTCTGCTCCTATCCCCCTCCCCAATTAAATACCTTCCCATACTGTCTGCTCCTATCCCCCTCCCCCAATTAAATACCTTCCCATACTGTCTGCTCCTATCCCCCTCCCCAATTAAATACCTTCCATACTGTCTGCTCCTATCCCCCTCCCCAATTAAATACCTTCCCATACTGTCTGCTCCTATCCCCTCCCCAATTAAATACCTTCCCATACTGTCTGCTCCTATCCCCCTCCCCCAATTAAATACCTTCCCCTACTGTCTGCTCCTATCCCCCTCCCCCAATTAAATACCTTCCCATACTGTCTGCTCCTATCCCCCTCCCCAATTAAATACCTTCCCATACTGTCTGCTCCTATCCCCCTCCCCAATTAAATACCTTCCCATACTGTCTGCTCCTATCCCCCTCCCCAATTAAATACCTTCCCATACTGTCTGCTCCTATCCCCCTCCCCCATTAAATACCTTCCCATACTGTCTGCTCCTATCCCCCTCCCCAATTAAATACCTTCCCATACTGTCTGCTCCTATCCACCTCCCCCAATTAAATACCTTCCCATACTGTCTGCTCCTATCCCCCTCCCCCAATTAAATACCTTCCATACTGTCTGCTCCTATCCCCCTCCCCCAATTAAATACCTTCCCATACTGTCTGCTCCTATCCCCCCCCAATTAAATACCTTCCCATACTGTCTGCTCCTATCCCCCTCCCACAATTAAATACCTTCCCATACTGTCTGCTCCGATCCCCCTCCCCCAATTAAATACCTTCCCATACTGTCTGCTCCTATCCCCTCCCCAATTAAATACCTTCCATACTGTCTGCTCCTATTCCCCTCCCCAATTAAATACCTTCCCATACTGTCTGCTCCTATCCCCCTCCCCCAATTAAATACCTTCCCATACTGTCTGCTCCTATCCCCCTCCCCAATTAAATACCTTCCCATACTGTCTGCTCCTGTCACCCTCCCCCAATTAAATACCTTCCATACTGTCTGCTCCTATCCCCCTCCCCCAATTAAATACCTTCCCTACTGTCTGCTCCTATCCCCCTCCCCCAATTAAATACCTTCCCATACTGTCTGCTCCTACCCCCTCCCCAATTAAATACCTTCCATACTGTCTGCTCCTATCCCCCACCCCAATTAAATACCTTCCATACTGTCTGCTCCTATCCCCCTCCCCAATTAAATACCTTCCCATACTGTCTGCTCCTATCCCCCTCCCCAATTAAATACCTTCCCATACTGTCTGCTCCTATCCCCCCCCCCAATTAAATACCTTCCCATACTGTCTGCTCCTATCCCACTCCCCAATTAAATACCTTCCCATACTGTCTGCTCCTATCCCCCTCCCCAATTAAATACCTTCCCTTACTGTCTGCTCCTATTCCCCTCCCCAATTAAATACCTTCCATACTGTCTGCTCCTATCCCCCTCCCCCAATTAAATACCTTCCCATACTGTCTGCTCCTATCCCCCTCCCCCAATTAAATACCTTTCCATACTGTCTGCTCCTGTCCCCCTCCCCCAATTAAATACCTTCCCATACTGTCTGCTCCTATCCCCCTCCCCAATTAAATACCTTCCCATACTGTCTGCTCCTATCCCCCTCCCAATTAAATACCTTCCCATACTGTCTGCTCCTATCCCCCTCCCCAATTAAATACCTTCCCATACTGTCTGCTACTATCCCCCTCCCCTAATTAAATACCTTCCCATACTGTCTGCTCCTATCCCCACCCCAATTAAATACCTTCCCATACTGTCTGCTCCTATCCCCCTCCCCAATTAAATACCTTCCCATACTGTCTGCTCCTTTCCCCCTCCCCAATTAAATACCTTCCCATACTGTCTGCTCCTATCCCCCTCCCCCAATTAAATACCTTCCCATACTGTCTGCTCCTATCCCCCTCCCAATTAAATACCTTCCATACTGTCTGCTCCTATCCCCCTCCCCCAATTAAATACCTTCCCATACTGTCTGCTCCTATCCCCCTCCCCCAATTAAATACCTTCGCATACTGTCTGCTCCTATCCCCCTCCCCAATTAAATACCTTCCCATACTGTCTGCTCCTACCCCCTCCCCAATTAAATACCTTCCCATACTGTCTGCTCCTACCCCCTCCCCAATTAAATACCTTCCCATACTGTCTGCTCCTGTCCCCCTCCCCCAATTAAATACCTTCCCATACTGTCTGCTCCTTTCCCCCTCCCCCAGTTAAATACCTTCCCATACTGTCTGCTCCTATCCCCCTCCCCCAATTAAATACCTTCCCATACTGTCTGCTCCTATCCCCCTCCCCCAATTAAATACCTTCCCACACTGTCTGCTCCTATCCCCTCCCCAATTAAATACCTTCCATACTGTCTGCTCCTATCCCCCTCCCCCAATTAAATACCTTCCCATACTGTCTGCTCCTATCCCCCCTCCCCAATTAAATACCTTCCCATACTGTCTGCTCCTATCCCCCTCCCCCAATTAAATACCATCCTATACTGTCTGCTCCTGTCACCCTCCCCCAATTAAATACCTTCCCATACTGTCTGCTCCTATCCCCCTCCCCAATTAAATACCTTCCCATACTGTCTGCTCCTGTCACCCTCCCCCAATTAAATACCTTCCCATACTGTCTGCTCCTATCCCCCTCCCCCAATTAAATACCTTCCCATACTGTCTGCTCCTATCCCCCTCCCCAATTAAATACCTTCCCATACTGTCTGCTCCTATCCCCCTCCCCAATTAAATACCTTCCCATACTGTCTGCTCCTATCCCCCTCCCCCAATTAAATACCTTCCCATACTGTCTGCTCCTATCCCCCTCCCCAATTAAATACCTTCCCATACTGTCTGCTCCTGTCCCCCTCCCCAATTAAATACCTTCCCATACTGTCTGCTCCTATCCCCCTCCCCCAATTAAATACCTTCCCAAACTGTCTGCTCCTATCCCCCTCCCCAATTAAATACCTTTCCATACTGTCTGCTCCTATCCCCCTCCCCAATTAAATACCTTCCCATACTGTCTGCTCCTATCCCCCTCCCCCAATTAAATACCTTCCATACTGTCTGCTCCTATCCCCTCCCCAATTAAATACCTTCCCATACTGTCTGCTCCTATACCCCTCCCCAATTAAATACCTTCCCATACTGTCTGCTCCTGTCCCCCTCCCCCAATTAAATACCTTCCCATACTGTCTGCTCCTATCCCCCTCCCCCAATTAAATACCTTCCCATACTGTCTGCTCCTATCCCCCCTCCCCAATTAAATACCTTCCCATACTGTCTGCTCCTATCCCCCTCCCCCATTAAATACCTTCCCATACTGTCTGCTCCTATGCCCCTCCCCAATTAAATACCTTCCCATACTGTCTGCTCCTATCCCCCTCCCCAATTAAATACCTTCCATACTGTCTGCTCCTGTCCCCCTCCCCCAATTAAATACCTTCCCATACTGTCTGCTCCTATCCCCCTCCCCAATTAAATACCTTCCCATACTGTCTGCTCCTATCACCCTCCCCAATTAAATACCTTCCCTTACTGTCTGCTCCTATCCCCCTCCCCAAATAAATACCTTCCCATACTGTCTGCTACTATCCCCCTCCCCCAATTAAATACCTTCCCATACTGTCTGCTCCTATCCCCCTCCCCAATTAAATACCTTCCCATACTGTCTGCTCCTGTCCCCCTCCCCAATTAAATACCTTCCCATACTGTCTGCTCCTATCCCCACCTCCAATTAAATACCTTCCCATACTGTCTGCTCCTAACCCCCTCCCCAATTAAATACCTTCCATACTGTCTGCTCCTGTCCCCCTCCCCCAATTAAATACCTTCCCATACTGTCTGCTCCTATCCCCCTCCCCAATTAAATACCTTCCATACTGTCTGCTCCTATACCCCTCCCCCAATTAAATACCTTCCCATACTGTCTGCTCCTATCCCCTCCCCCAATTAAATACCTTCCCATACTGTCTGCTCCTATCCCCCTCCCCAATTAAATACCTTCCCATACTGTCTGCTCCTATCCCCCTCCCCCCAATTAAATACCTTCCCATACTGTCTGCTCCTATCCCCTTCCCCCAATTAAATACCTTCCCATACTGTCTGCTCCTACCCCCTCCCCAATTAAATACCTTCCCATACTGTCTGCTCCTATCCCCCCTCCCCCAATTAAATACCTTCCCATACTGTCTGCTCCTATCCCCCTCCCCAATTAAATACCTTCCATACTGTCTGCTCCTATCCCCCCCCCAATTAAATACCTTCCCATACTGTCTGCTCCTATCCCCCCTCCCCAATTAAATACCTTCCCATACTGTCTGCTTCTATCCCCCTCCCCAATTAAATACCTTCCCATACTGTCTGCTCCTATCCCCCTCCCCCAATTAAATACCTTCCCATACTGTCTGCTCCTATCCCCATCCCCAATTAAATACCTTCCCTACTGTCTGCTCCTATCCCCCTCCCCAATTAAATACCTTCCCACACTGTCTGCTCCTATCCCCCTCCCCAATTAAATACCTTCCCATACTGTCTGCTCCTATCCCCCTCCCCCAATTAAATACCTTCCCATACTGTCTGCTCCTATCACCCTCCCCCAATTAAATACCTTCCATACTGTCTGCTCCTATCCCCCTCCCCAATTAAATACCTTCCCATACTGTCTGCTCCTATCCCCCTCCCCCAATTAAATACCTTCCCATACTGTCTGCTCCTATCCCCCTCCCCCAATTAAATACCTTCCCATACTGTCTGCTCCTATCCCCCTCCCCCATTAAATACCTTCCCATACTGTCTGCTCCTATCCCCCTCCCCAATTAAATACCTTCCCATACTGTCTGCTCCTACCCCCTCCCCAATTAAATACTTCCCATACTGTCTGCTCCTATCCCCCTCCCCAATTAAATACCTTCCCACACTGTCTGCTCCTATCCCCCTCCCCAATTAAATACCTTCCCATACTGTCTGCTCCTATCCCCCTCCCCAATTAAATACCTTCCCATACTGTCTGCTCCTATCCCCCTCCCCCAATTAAATACCTTCCCATACTGTCTGCTCCTATCCCCCTCCCCAATTAAATACCTTCCCATACTGTCTGCTCCTATCCCCCGCCCCCAATTAAATACCTTCCCATACTGTCTGCTCCTATCCCCCTCCCCCAATTAAATACCTTCCCATACTGTCTGCTCCTATCCCCCTCCCCAATTAAATACCTTCCCATACTGTCTGCTCCTATC
The DNA here is from genome assembly GCF_020745735.1 of Hemiscyllium ocellatum. Taxonomy (NCBI): domain Eukaryota; kingdom Metazoa; phylum Chordata; class Chondrichthyes; order Orectolobiformes; family Hemiscylliidae; genus Hemiscyllium; species Hemiscyllium ocellatum. The sequence goes on along the minus strand of NC_083401.1, from coordinate 2,017,462 downwards.
CCCCTCCCCCAATAAAATACCTTCCCATACTGTCTGCTCCTATCCCCCTCCCCAATTAAATACCTTCCCATACTGTCTGCTCCTATCCCCCTCCCCCAATTAAATACCTTCCCATACTGTCTGCTATCGCCCCTCCCCCAATTAAATACCTTCCAATACTGTCTGCTCCTATCCCCCCCCCCATTAAATACCTTCCCATACTGTCTGCTCCTATCCCCCTCCCCCAATTAAATACCTTCCCATACTGTCTGCTACTATCCCCCTCCCCCAATTAAATACCTTCCCATACTGTCTGCTCCTGTCACCCTCCCCCATTAAATACCTTCCCATACTGTCTGCTCCTATACCCCTCCCCAATTAAATACCTTCCCATACTGTCTGCTCCTATCCCCTCCCCCAATTAAATACCTTCCCATACTGTCTGCTCCTATCCCCCTCCCCCAATTAAATACCTTCCCATACTGTCTGCTCCTATCCCCCTCCCCCAATTAAATACCTTCCCATACTGTCTGCTCCTATGCCCCTCCCCAATTAAATACCTTCCCATACTGTCTGCTCCTATCCCCCTCCCCAATTAAATACCTTCCCATACTGTCTGCTCCTATCCACCTCCCCCAATTAAATACCTTCCCATACTGTCTGCTCCTATCCCCATCCCCCAATTAAATACCTTCCATACTGTCTGCTCCTATCCCCCTCCCCAATTAAATACCTTCCCATACTGTCTGCTCCTATCCCCCTCCCCAATTAAATACCTTCCCATACTGTCTGCTCCTATCCCCCTCCCCCAATTAAATACCTTCCCATACTGTCTGCTCCTATCCCCCTCCCCAATTAAATACCTTCCCATACTGTCTGCTCATATCCCCCTCCCCAATTAAATACCTTCCCATACTGTCTGCTCCGATCCCCCTCCCCAATTAAATACCTTCCCATACTGTCTGCTCCTATCCCCCTCCCCCAATTAAATACCTTCCCATACTGTCTGCTCCTATCACCCTCCCCCAATTAAATACCTTCCCATACTGTCTGCTCCTATCCCCCTCCCCAATTAAATACCTTCCCATACTGTCTGCTCCTATACCCCTCCCCAATTAAATACCTTCCCATACTGTCTGCTCCTATCACCCTCCCCAATTAAATACCTTCCCATACTGTCTGCTCCTATCCCCCTCCCCAATTAAATACCTTCCATACTGTCTGCTCCTATCCCACTCCCCAATTAAATACCTTCCCATACTGTCTGCTCCTATCCCCCTCCCAAATTAAATACCTTCCCATACTGTCTGCTCCTATCCCCCTCCCCCAATTAAATACCTTCCCATACTGTCTGCTCCTATCCCCCTCCCCAATTAAATACCTTCCCATACTGTCTGCTCCTATCCCCCTCCCCCATTAAATACCTTCCCATACTGTCTGCTCCTATCCCCCTCCCCAATTAAATACCTTCCCATACTGTCTGCTCCTACCCCCTCCCCAATTAAATACCTCCCATACTGTCTGCTCCTATCCCCCTCCCCAATAAATACCTTCCCATACTGTCTGCTCCTATCCCCCTCCCCCAATTAAATACCTTCCCATACTGTCTGCTCCTATCCCCCTCCCCAATTAAATACCTTCCCATACTGTCTGCTCCTATCCCCCTCCCCAATTAAATACCTTCCCATACTGTCTGCTCCTAACCCCCTCCCCAAATTAAATACCTTCCCATACTGTCTGCTCCTATCCCCCCCCCAATTAAATACCTTCCCATACTGTCTGCTCCTATCCCCCTCCCCCAATTAAATACCTTCCCATACTGTCTGCTCCTATCCCCTCCCCCAATTAAATACCTTCCCATACTGTCTGCTCCTATCCCCCTCCCCCAATTAAATACCTTCCCATACTGTCTGCTCCTATCCCCCTCCCCAACTTAAATACCTTCCCATACTGTCTGCTCCTATACCCCTCCCCAATTAAATACCTTCCCATACTGTCTGCTCCTACCCCCTCCCCAATTAAATACCTTCCATACTGTCTGCTCCTATCCCCCTCCCCCAATTAAATACCTTCCCATACTGTCTGCTCCTATCCCCCTCCCCCAATTAAATACCTTCCCATACTGTCTGCTCCTATCCCCCCCCAATTAAATACCTTCCCATACTGTCTGCTTCTATCCCCCCCCTCCCCCAATTAAATACCTTCCCATACTGTCTGCTCCTATCCCCCTCCCCCAATTAAATACCTTCCCATACTGTCTGCTCCTATCCCCTCCCCAATTAAATACCTTCCCATACTGTCTGCTCCTATCCCCCTCCCCAATTAAATACCTTCCCATACTGTCTGCTCCTATCCCCTCCCCCAATTAAATACCTTCCCATACTGTCTGCTCCTATCCCCCTCCCCCAATTAAATACCTTCCCATACTGTCTGCTCCTATCCCCCTCCCCCAATTAAATACCTTCCCATACTGTCTGCTCCTATCCCCCTCCCCCAATTAAATACCTTCCCATACTGTCTGCTACTATCCCCCTCCCCAATTAAATACCTTCCCATACTGTCTGCTCCTATCCCCCTCCCCAATTAAATACCTTCCCATACTGTCTGCTCCTATCCCCTCCCCCAATTAAATACCTCCCATACTGTCTGCTCCTATCCCCCTCCCCAAATAAATACCTTCCCATACTGTCTGCTCCTATCCCCTCCCCCAATTAAATACCTTCCCATACTGTCTGCTCCTATCCCCCTCCCCAATTAAATACCTTCCCATACTGTCTGCTCCTATCCCCCTCCCCCAATTAAATACCTTCCCATACTGTCTGCTCCTATCACCCTCCCCCAATTAAATACCTTCCCATACTGTCTGCTCCTATCCCCTCCCCAATTAAATACCTTCCCATACTGTCTGCTCCTATCCCCCTCCCCAAATTAAATACCTTCCCATACTGTCTGCTCCTACCCCCTCCCCAATTAAATACCTTCCATACTGTCTGCTCCTACCCCCTCCCCAATTAAATACCTTCCATACTGTCTGCTCCTATCCCCCTCCCCAATTAAATACCTTCCCATACTGTCTGCTCCTATCCCCCTCCCAAATTAAATACCTTCCCATACTGTCTGCTCCTATCCCCCTCCCCCAATTAAATACCTTCCCATACTGTCTGCTCCTATCCCCCTCCCCAATTAAATACCTTCCATACTGTCTGCTCCTATCCCCCTCCCCCAATTAAATACCTTCCCATACTGTCTGCTCCTGTCCCCCTCCCCCAATTAAATACCTTCCATACTGTCTGCTCCTATCCCCCTCCCCCAATTAAATACCTTCCCATACTGTCTGCTCCTATCCCCCTCCCCAAATTAAATACCTTCCCATACTGTCTGCTCCTATCCCCCTCCCCAATTAAATACCTTCCCATACTGTCTGCTCCTATACCCCTCCCCAATTAAATACCTTCCCATACTGTCTGCTCCTGACACCCTCCCCCAATTAAATACCTCCCATACTGTCTGCTCCTATCCCCCTCCCCAATTAAATACCTTCCCATACTGTCTGCTCCTATCCCCCTCCCCCAATTAAATACCTTCCCATACTGTCTGCTCCTATCCCCCTCCCAAATTAAATACCTTCCCATACTGTCTGCTCTATCCCCCTCCCCCAATTAAATACCTTCCCATACTGTCTGCTCCTATCCCCCTCCCCAAATTAAATACCTTCCCATACTGTCTGCTCCTATCCCCCTCCCCCAATTAAATACCTTCCCATACTGTCTGCTCCTATCCCCCTCCCCAATTAAATACCTTCCCATACTGTCTGCTCCTATCCCCCTCCCCCAATTAAATACCTTCCCATACTGTCTGCTCCTATCCCCCTCCCCCAATTAAATACCTTCCCATACTGTCTGCTCTATCCCCCTCCCCCAATTAAATACCTTCCCATACTGTCTGCTCCTGTCACCCTCCCCCAATTAAATACCTTCCCATACTGTCTGCTCCTATCCCCCTCCCCAATTAAATACCTTCCATACTGTCTGCTCCTATACCCCTCCCCAATTAAATACCTTCCCATACTGTCTGCTCCTGACCCCCTCCCCCAATTAAATACCTTCCATACTGTCTGCTCCTATCCCCCTCTCCAAATAAATACCTTCCCATACTGTCTGCTCCTATCCCCCTCCCCCAATTAAATACCTTCCCATACTGTCTGCTCCTATCCCCTCCCCCAGTTAAATACCTTCCCATACTGTCTGCTCCTATCCCCCTCCCGCAATTAAATACCTTCACATACTGTCTGCTCCTATCCCCCCCCCCCAATTAAATACCTTCCCATACTGTCTGCTCCTATCCCCCTCCCCAGTTAAATACCTTCCCATACTGTCTGCTCCTATCCACCTCCCCCAATTAAATACCTTCCCATACTGTCTGCTCCTATCCCCCTCCCCAAGTAAATACCTTCCCAAACTGTCTGCTCCTATCCCCCTCCCCAATTAAATACATTCCCACACTGTCTGCTCCAATGACCCTCCCCAATTAAATACCTTCCCATACTGTCTGCTCCTATCCCCTCCCCAAATAAAAACTTTCCCATACTGTCTGCTCCTGACACCCTCCCCCAATTAAATACCTCACCATACTGTCTGCTCCTATCCCCCTCTCCAAATAAATACCTTCCCATACTGTCTGCTCCGATCCCCCTCCCCCAATTAAATACCTTCCCATACTGTCTGCTCCTATCCCCCTCCCCCCAATTAAATACCTTCCCATACTGTCTGCTCCTATCCCCCTCCCCAATTAAATACCTTCCCATACTGTCTGCTCCTATCCCCCTCCCCAGTTAAATACCTTCCCATACTGTCTGCTCCTATCCCCCTCCCCCAATTAAAT